>NW_027467725.1:636965-811078 GCF_046742065.1 Oratosquilla oratoria
CGATATCCATATATTTCGATCACGGATTGTGATCCCCTCCTCACAGTCCGTGATCGAAATATATTGATATCGTCTATTCTTCTTATCCAACACAATGGGATCTTGTGGAAATTTACGAATGTGTTACGACATTACTTTGTAGTTAAATTATTACGTGTTATTGAGGGTTGAGGGACCCCCCCCCACCCACTCCACACCCACGGTCTTAGTAATAACTGCCGTTCTTGGAGGATGACCAAATGATCATCCATACCCAAGTGATGTTACGAGAAAGGGACACTATACCACCTAACACAATTCACATGGACTTTATAGCTTGCATGGCTAAGTCACAAGGCCCTTCGGGGTATTGACCGGTGTCTTAATTCCTCATAAATACATTTTTGGGCCAATCGCACAGGCAGTGGTGCAGTTCATCACCGGGGGTGTGGTAGTGCTAATACCGCCGGTCGTCACCAGTTCAACGACTTTTGTCCTGTCAGAAACAGTGCCTCTACGCGCCGCAGAGTTGAGCGTGGGAACGGGAGAGACTCGTATGATGTTACCTTACGGTACCACAGGGCACGTTCTGTGTATTCTGTCTATGTCAGAGGAACCTCTTTGCCTCTTCCACCACTAGAAGTACCTTGAGTTGAGTCCTGCTCTGACGAACTGCAACATCAACCGTGGGTCTCTCATGAGCTGCTTCCGCAACTGTGTCAGCCTTCTCGTTCTACTGGACACCAACATGACCAAATACAAAGTTGAATGTCCCGTTCCTGCCCTACAGTGGGAGTTTTAACTGGAACGCAAGGATAGAGATCAGTGGGCGGATGCTAATACTCGGCTGATGGTGTCTCAAGGTGTCAATAAGAGACTTCGATTTCGAATGATCAACACAGGACCATAAAAGATAATTACAGGCTGCATAAATACAACACATATAGACCATCTACATCACGAAACGAAAGTCCTCAAAGTCAAGGATGACCTTGATATGAAAGGGACACAAACGCTAGCCGCAGCTCACCTACACTCACCAAGAAACATCAAAACACCCAGATACCTATACCATACATCTCTCTTCCTGGTGGAAACGTAGAAGACACCAGACTCAGAAGTAGGTAATTTATTCCCGACGTTTCGAGTCCTGTCCGGGACTCGTCCTTAGAGGATACAATGAGATACAGAAATCACATGGTCTTTAATATACTAGTAGCTGCGCCCGCCGGGGGGAACGCGGTAACCTACCAGAGGGGGGGTGGCGCAGCTACTAGTATATTAAAGACAATATGATTTCTGTATCCCATTGTATCCCCTGAGGACGAGTCCCAGACAGGACTCGAAACGTCGGGAATAGATTACCTACTTCTGAGTTTGGTGTTTTCTACGTTTCCACCATTATGGTTCCCGGAATCCATCTTTTTTCGTACATCTCTCTTCCTCCACAACCACCATGCACCCGCCTCAAGAAGCATATCCATAATCATATCGCTCACTCACAATCAACAAACTGAAATATAACACATTACTGCATGCTAGATCCAGTAATCATCTCTCTGAATCCTCTCTTTCCTGAGAGGACGGAGTCCACTTGGCCAGGCAGCGTTGCGGTCACCACCTTCTAAGTTAGCAGAAGAGGTTGGATAACTACATCAAAGATAACTGTCCAGGATGTAACACGTCATCCCATACTGTACAACACATTATGGAAGACTGCACTGCACACGCCAACGACACAATATATACTCCATAAGGGATTTGTTGAAAAATTCTGTTCCGGCCAAGGCGTTCCTCCGGGACACAGGACTGTTTGGTTAGTGTAACGAACGACAACAACAACAGGACTAGATCTTATAATCAGAATGTGCTTTAAGGCCTCATAGATAGCGGTAGCTTCGTTTTGGTACTAGGTGGAGCTAGTGTCTCTCCTGACGAAAGCTGGATCATGGGTCATGAAGATGGACCCCGTAGTGTGCTGCCTGATAGGGCCTATGGAACACTCTTTGTGAACCTTAACTTGTGAGCGTACACGTCTAGGGTCGCAGGAAGTCTTCCTTACAGGAAGGTCAAATATGCGGTACATTTTTGGTCTCCGTCCTACAGAATGGACATCAATTCACTAGAATCAGTACAGAGAAGAATGACCAAAATGATACATGGACTCAGAAATTTGCCTTACGAAAAGAGGCTTAGGCACCTTAACTTACACTCTCTGGAAAGACGCAGAGTGCGGGGTGATCTAATAGAGGTGTTCAAGTGGATCAAAGGCTTTAACAAGGGTGATGCAAACAAGGTCATCATATTAAAACAACAGGGCAGGACTCACAGTAATGGTTATAAACTGGATAAATTTAAATTTAAAAAGGAAATAGGCAAGAATTGGTTTACTAATAGGGTGGTCGACGAATGGAATAAACTTAGTAACCATGTAGTAAGCGCTGAAACTATCAGTTGTTTTAAGAAACGATTAGACATCTTTATGGATGGGGATGACAGGTGGTGATGGATACGGAGCTGCCTAGTGTAGGCCTTATGGTCTCTTGCAGTCTCCTTCATTCTTATGTTCTTATGCTCTTATAAGGGTAATTCTGATTAAATACAGGAGATGCAGCACGAGTCTTAAATACTGTAGTTTAAAGATAAGGAATACCTGAGAGTATTTCAATCATGGCAGAAGCCCTATGGTAAAAATTGAATTAGGTATGGTTTCTGTTTTTTACTAGCACTGAGAAAAGACGAATAAACATTATCCAGAAGTACTCAGAGTGGAAGCTAAAACTTAAAGAACATTAAGAAGTAACGTCATAAGCACAAGGAGACACAATCAAATGATAAACTGAAAGAAAAGGAGATGAGAGGGAAAGGTGGGTTGGGAAATACCATAAAACTAGAAAACAGACAAGAGAAACGCGACTCGAATGCATGAACGTAGAAATGATTGCACGCTCTGCTGTCAACAACGAGAGCACGCTCTCACAGATCCTCTATAAGGCTAATGTTACTCCGAGCATTCAGACGATTCCAATTAAATTGTGGTTAGTTCTAGACTATTAAAAACTGGACATGATGCAATAAGTACGACCCATCATTAAATCTAAACTAGGGAAATGTAACTAAGTAAACACGCGCGAGCGAACCACACACACACACACACACACACACACACACACACACACACACACACACACACACACACACACACACACACACACACACAGTCCCAGATTGTCAGTGCGGCGGTGCCGGCGGTACCTGGTTCGAATCCTATCCAAGGCTGAAATTATTTCAGTATCGCTGCGCTTCGAGTCGTTACTCCAACTCTCGTGGGCGGGGAGTTGGGTGTGTGTGTGCGTGTCATACGAGCTCTGAGCTCTCTTCCAGGAGGGAAATAGCTGTCGATCACGAGTCCAATACGTGATCCAAAAAAGACCAAGGTGAATCATACACACACACACACACACACACACACACACACACACACACACACACACACACACACACACACACACACACACGATCATAAGTAAACATTCATAAATCATAGAAGGATGTCTGGAGACGATATTTGATGTTGTTAAGTAAAATCAAATAGCCTTACCTGTTTTTTGTTGATACTCTTCATCATCGGTGTCAGTGAAGAACCACGTCTGGGAGAAAAAGAAAAAAAAATATGATTAGTTTTGAATTTAATATATTTATAGAAAAGTGACAACTATTGAATACACGAAGCAGTGGTAGTGATGACGTAACAATATTATCTGAACAATAAACTCAAAATGTCAAGAAAAACTATACAATTCTGATGGATGTTGACATGAAATATAAGTTAAATGCTTAGCCCCTTCAGACTGTGCCTCAATCTAAGTTAAATCATCTGGAATGAAGCAGAATAAATAATCTAGAATTAACTAGAATAAAATCTGTTAATGTGACATCATAGCAAATTAGTTAATCGAGAGGTACAAGGTCACTTGTGGTATAGATAAGGATTTAGTTTTGACTAATGTCAGTCAGCTTTATTTAGTAAGGGGAAACTCGACATGGTAAAATTACAGATCCAGCGGTGACCAGTTCTATCCATTAAGCATTGGTTAGCACCGACACTCAACAAGGACACGAGTTCAGCACCTTAACTTCGTAAGTTTGGCCAGAACAAAACCCATAACGTTGTTCTCACTATCGTAACCCATACACGAATCCATGCATCCATACTTCGTGACGTTTCATAATTTCATTTGACGGTGTTGGTTTTCCAGATGAAAAGCATCTTCATTTCGAACCTAGCTTAATCTATAAGCACCTAGAGATACCCCATTCTCATCATCTCTATTGTAACATTAATATCCTACTGTCAATTTGCATCTTTCCATTAATATTTTCCACTATTCAACCCTCTCAATTGCACACAGCCATGCCAATACCTCAACCTCCTAACATCCATACCCATTCCGACCCTTGACTAGTCTTTATGAATATTGCCTGGACTAAAAACTGGTCATTTTATGCAGTTGGGTGGTATACTCTGGCTTGTAAGTGATCTCTGGGTGCACAACTTCGCTTTCCCTGATCAGTCATGATTAGAATCTATAAAGAATGTCCTACCCGCATGAGCGCGACGTTTCACAAGCATCTCCCCTGCCGCCACTGTGACAACTGTCCTCTCTGGACGACCTCCCCGCGATGGCGTTAGACACACGTCTCAAATGGATCCCCAAAACGAACACATTATCGTCAAACATACATGCCATCAGATACCATCCGATACCATCACATACTAACTCGCATTCCAACACTACCAGTCCGCCGACCCCGAGGAAAGGTTGCCTCAGTGGGTTTTAGACCATCAGAGAGGATCCTGGAGGTGGCTGTATCGGGATTTATTCTGACAGTGGAGAAACAAGACACAAAGAAGGTATGCTGGTGATAGGAGGGGCATAGTGAGTGAATGATAGTGATAGTAGACACACAAAAATGATGATGGTGATAGTGGTAGTGGCAACGACGAAATCAATATTGACTTTGCTCTTGGTGAAAGGACAGTACTTGCAGTCATGATGATGACAGTGAAAGAGATTGTTACAGGTACTGACAGTAGTGAAGGTGATAGAGATAGAGATAGTGGGGCTATTTGTGAGCTGATGGGTAACATTGACAGACCTTTCTTTCCCGAAGCGACTGTGCGTGACTGCGTAACTCTATGGTTAGTGATTACTTCCATTCCGTATGGCCAAGTAACAAAAATAAAAGGTGCAAAGGATGAGGGTGTTGCAAGTATTGGTGCAAGTGATAACGATGGTGTGAAAATAGCTTTCGATGCGTGTGAAGGCGGTAGGAGAAATATGATGGTGAATGACAACAGTGACAAAGATAACAGAAAATCGGGATGACAGAGACGGAGATGCAGACGATAGCGGTGCTAGAACATAGGTACCACGCACATCAGCGGCTGTGATGGTTGTAGGGAGGCGGCCGCGGCAACAAATGCAGCGCCGAGCGTGGGACAGCGCGGTCAGAACCGAGCGACCCACGGCGCGTTGTTCCCACAAAGCCAGCTCGAGAATCCCGGAGGGGAAAAAAAAAAAAAAAAAAAAAAATCTCAGATTAGGTTTTAAAACCCAAAACTTATTTCCGGTAGCGATCTTCCTATAATCAACTCTACACTAATCAGGAGCTCTTCCAGGTTAAATACATCTATCTGCTAGTAAAGGTAAAATCTTTACAGATTCTTAAATCGTCCATTGCAACAGTCGAAATACCGGGTATTTTGTTTTTCAACTCACAACTGACAAGCGAGTCCTCTAAGCTTAATAAAATCGTCTTTGGGAGTTCAGTCAATTCGTCCATCAAACGATAAACCATTTCGATTTCACTAATGACCAATCTATAGTGGGAATTTTTTAGTATATGCACTTTATGTTCCTAAATGCAATTTTAGACCATTGGACGGACTTTCTTAAGCAAGATAAAATGTTCCAAAATATGCCGGGAGGAGGAAAATCTCTCATCTCCATTAACCAAAAAAGGCCGCTTCATGACCCGTTGTACTTGTATGTATGGATGTACAGTCTGTATGTATGCATATGTATGAACGTATCTATGTATGTATATATGTAGATATATATATATATATGTATATATGCATGTATGTGTGTATGTATGCATGTGTATATGCATGCATGCATGCATGAATGTATGTGTGCATGTATATATATGTATGCATGTATAAGTGTATGTATGCTTGAGTCTATGTTTTATATATGTATATATATATATATATATATATATATATATATATATATATATATATATATATACACACGTATATCTTCAACACCCTCCTAGACTACACTCGATTTTGTCAAAATATAGAATAGGTACTCTTGCAGAGAGGATTTTTTTTTTTTTTTTTTTTACCGATGAGCTTCAAACGTGGATGGTCTCAGTTCGATTCTATGGGAGAGAAAAAGGCTTTCCGGTTAGGCCCCGCGCGGGATCTTGGTTCGAACCCCCAGGGCTAATACAGGGCTATCTAACCCTACCCCGCAGTGGCAGATGTCGGAGTTGTAAACCAATGTTGCATGTCAGTGACAGCACCTGACCGACGTACCTACGTTGATTACACAGGTTGCACAGTACATTCACAATCACAGTCATCCCAACACGGCCCCCAACTCTTCCCATGTTATACACGCCATACATAGTGTCTTACCAAGCCGGAATGAACCATCGTGGCAAAGGTACAGTGGCTGTAATGTTCCTTCAGGGAAAGGCCGAGGGTCCTACAGTGGACCGTCATGGCTGATTAGCATAAAGCAGATTGAAAAGTTTGCAGGAGTGACGTGGCAGAGGATGGCGCAGTCGTGTGAATCATGGAATGCTATGAAGGAGGCCTTTGTTCAGCAGTGGACTCAGGCATTTCCCTTGACCTCACCGAAAGAAACGCTGGGATACTGTTTTGTGTTCTGCCAGTCTCGTACTGTTTTTGTGTTACTTGTTAGTAGTAGTAATAGTAGTAGTAGTAGTAGTAGTAGTAGTAATAGTCATTGGCGGGAGAGAGGCCAATGAACTGTCTCTGTGGGAGACAGATCCTGCTGCTTCCACCATACAGTTCCATGAGGATGGAGGTCGTATTGAAAAAAAAAATAAAAATAGAATATAAATAAATGAATAAATAAAGTAGTAGTAGTGGTAGTAGTGGTAGTTGTAGTAGTAGTATTAGTTGTAGTAGTAGTATTAGTTGTAGTAGTGAGGGAACAGGGATAACCCTTCGTTCACAAAGAGCTACGATAAAAGGAAAAAGGATGGAAGGGTGGGGACGGGTGCAAGCCTTGGCTGGCTACCTCCTTTTTAAGGGAAAACCTTTAGATATTATATATATATATATATATATATATATATATATATATATATATACACATATATACAACCACAATTCACTTTAATTCTAAGCCATCAACGTCGAGGAACTCGAGGAGGCATACATGCAGAAATTGAAAATGGTCAAGCTAAGGACTCGAACCTCCGCTAGCACGTAACAAGTGACAGTGATTTAGCCAATAGCGCTATATATGGGCAGCAGTATCAGTAGCAGCAACAGGAATAGGAGGGACTCCCCAAGGGATTAACTACCCACTCGTAAGATTGATGTCGTCAGTATTTTAGGTTCTTTACTGACCCTCCCCCCCCCCCAAGACACACACGAACCAGAGTCATCGTCAAGGAAGAATGTCGATCCCTGTTAAATTGTATCATCCCTTCTTTCTGATACACTACATAAATCTCTCCTGTATCACTTTTACGACTCCATTCTCTTCGGCACGATAGTGTCCCGAAGGATAGAAACGCTGGTTACAGACAGCAAAATACTAGTACTCTAGTAGTAGTAGTGGAAGAAGGAGTGGGAAGAAAAGGAAGAGGAGTAGGAGGAGAAAAAGGAATAGGAGGAAGGAGAGGGGGAGGAGATGGACAAAGAGGAGGAGAAAGAAGAGGGGGCGGAGAAATTGGGAGAGGAGGAGGATAAAGAGGTGGAGGAAGAGGAGAAGGAGGAGCTGCAGGAGGAGGATAAGGAGAAATAGGAAGACGAGGACGACAAAAAGGTGGAGGAGGAGGACAAAGAAGTGGAAGAGGAGGACAAAGAGGTGGAGGAGGAAAAGGAGGAGCAGGAAGAGGAGGAGGACAAAGAGGTGGAGGAGAAAGAAGAGGAGGAGGAGGAGGAGGAAGGGAGAGCGCTCGCCAGTTGTCATCTTGCCTTATGTGAAGATGATTAAAATAATCTTTAGCTAATAAAAATCCTGCTTCCGGCCTGAAGGCTCTTGGGGCTGCATATATTGGAGTGACCTCTCCGACGCCCGCCCCGCAACACTCCTATTACTAGTCTGAGAAATAGTATATAACCTGTACAACAAATATATTTTTCTATCACTCCTGCCTCTGAACATATATTTATACATAATTTTTCCGATTATTTAGAGAAAAATTACAATAATGTTGTAATTAACCATGAAAGTACAAACTATCAACAAAGAAAAGAAAAAGGATTCATCATATTAGTGTTTGGATTTCGTGCATACATACACAGCAGGAAATAACGTTTTCCGATAACTTAGAGAAAAATTACAATAATGTTGTAATTAACCATGAAAGTACAAATTATCAACAAAGAAAAGAAAATGCATTCATCACATTAGAGTTTGGATTTCGTGCATACATAGTACACAGCAGGAAATAACGTTTTCCGATAACTTAAGAGAAAAATTACAATAATGTTGTAATTAACCATGAAAGTACAAATTATCAACAAAGAAAAGAAAATGCATTCATCACATTAGAGTTTGGATTTCGTGCATACATAGTACACAGCAGGAAATAACGTTTTCCGATAACTTAAAGAAAAATTACAATGTTGTAATTCGCCATGAAAGTACAAACTATCGACAAAGAAAAGAAAATGCATTCATCACATTAGTGTTTGGATTTCGTGCATACATAGTACACGCAGGAAATAACGTTGCTGTACCATTTGACTTCCTGCTTTGAACACCATGTGACGCGAAAGAGCTTTTATGTATTCTCGCCTGCATTCTCCATCCTGCGCCTGCGCCGCTTCTCCAGCCTCCGTCTAGAGCAGGGGTTCTTATCCTTTTTTCTCCAATTCCCCACTTTTTAGTGAGCCAACTCTCCATTTCCCACCACAGCATCGGTCTTTGACAAATTCGATTTTAACCCATGCAGTGTTTAGTACGTAAATATACGCTTTGCTTTTTTGTGCCATTTCATGGCCCTTAATTTTTGTTTGCATATAATAGATAAACAAACAAAAAGAAACAAAAACACATCGATTAAAAAAAAGAAAAAAGACAGTGGTTCTTCTGTCCGACCGGTCATTCCCCACTTGGCAACTCCGTCATTCCCCACCAGTGGGGAATTCCCCACAGGTTAAGAACCACTGGTCTAGAGGCAATCTCTTCATTAGAAATCTGCATTGTTCCCGGTCGAGTTTTCTCCAGCAGTCCATTCTACAACTGAACGCACGAGTCCGCAAGCCTTCTGGCTTATGATAACATACATTCACAATAAGAGGAATGTTCCAAATAGTGAAAATATTCAACAGACTTCCCATACTCATCCCCCCAACTTTCACTCTGGGGGAGAAAAAAATCCCACCTTGGGGGCAAATTTCCTACGAGTGGGGAGACTACGGCCCCTTTACCTTTCTCCAACTGCCCTCCCTCCCCTCCTCCAGCCTGCTCGTTGCCTTGTCTTTGTAGGGCGATCCCCCTACTCCTCCCTGCCCTTTATCCCTCGGTCAACTGGTACCTTTCAACCCTTCTTTATCCTTCCTGCATTCACTTCCGCCCTCTCCCCCTCCCCCTCCCCCTCCCTCTCCTCTCAGTGACCACCAAGCCCTTCAAATCCCCTTCAGGTCCTACATCTATCTCTGTCACTGACCACGAAACCGTCTTTCACTCCTGAAGGGAGGAAAAGAGTAACTCGAGAAAAAGAATTAGAAATGAAATAGAAGAAACTAGTGGAAAGGGAAAGAAGATAAGTAGTGGAGGAGAAGAAGGAACGAGGGACAGTAGCAAGGGATTAGGAATACATACGATGAGATACGACGTTATCCCAGCTGAGTAAGACCACAGAACATCAACTAGAATTAAAATTTCAAGAGCGGTGACAACAATCAACGCACTAAAACATGAGAAGGCCATAAATACTAAAAGAATACAAGAAAATAGGTATGATATTTTCGTGTGTGTGTGTGTGTGTGTGTTCACCTTGGTCTTTGGATCACGTGTTGGACTCGTGATCGACAGCTATTTCTCTCCCGGGAGAGAGCTCAGAGCTCATATTACCGATCTATGGGTAATGCTATGACCTTACACACACACACACACATCCAACTCCCCGCCCACGAGAGTCAGAGTAACGACCCGAAGCGCAGCGATGCCGAAATAATTTCGGCCCTGGGCAGGATTCGAACCAGGTACTGCCGCACCTCCGTACTGGCAGTCAAGTACTCTATCAACCGCGCCACCGAGTGAGAGAGAGAGAGAGAGTGTGTGTGTGTGTGTGTGTGTGTGTGTGTGTGTGTGTGTGTGTGTGTGTGTTTCCCTAGTTGTAAACGGGTTTGGAGTTGTGCTCAAGTGGTCTTGTCTATATCTTATCTTATCAAACTCTGCCTTACATTCATTGATGTTGTTGAGCTGGGTTATATTTTCTTCCAAACTGTTCCACAGATGAACGCATCTAGTGAAAGTTGTACTTCCTAACATATTCGAAGCGATCTTGCTTTTCACATCATTTACTCTGACCCCTAGTTGAACTTTCATCCCATGCTAGTATATCCCCTTGTCCATTTTTCTTTTCTTATCTAAATACCATTATTATATCGCCTTTCTCTCTCTCTCTCTCTCTCTCTCTCTCTCTCTCTCTCTCTCTCTCTCTCTCTCTCTCTCTCTCTCTAGTCTGGGGTTAATTAGTCTTTATTTTTCTATCATGTCCTTAAGCATGTAAGGAATCACCAATCTTACATTCATCATCAATCTCTTATTTTCCTATTTTCTTCATATGATCTACTATTTCATTTTCTGATTAAATATCTTAATCTTTTTCGTTTTTTATCTTTGTGATTTTTTCATCTCAATCTTATCAATTTTCTCAATTTTGTTACTTATCTATTTATCCATTTTATTTTTATTCAATTCCAAAATTCACATCTTTGCAATTGATCTAATTTTCAATCTTTGACACCAATCACAGCCATTGTCCAAGTCTTCTTGTAGCAATTCAGAATTCTCTTAGTTTTTTTTTTTTTTTCACTTTTTTTTTTCGGGATCTTGGCAGGAGAGGATGTCAAGATCATTGAACAAATGGAACCTCGGAAGTTGGATCAATGACATTCAGAACCGAGTCAAAGCTATGAGCAGCGGAGAGGAAGGTTTTGAAGAAAACAAGAGATAATATATGATGAAATAGGAACTCTTAACATCAGAAGAGAGCTTGGAAGTGAGAGTATAACTGAAGTAGCTGAAAGAAATTAACTGAAGTGGAGTGGGCATGTGCGGAGGGTAGAGTAATGGGAGATTGACCGAGATGGAAATTACGACCACCACCAAGAAGGCAGAATAGACAAAGAGACAACGAAGAACAAGAGAGAAGATAAATACATAGACAGAGAATTATGGAGAGAAATTGTAAGGAGAGGCTTACGAGCGAGGAATACTTAGATATCTGAACAAAAGAGGGTGAGAAGGACGTTTATTGTCCAAATGCATCACATGAGTTTTAACGTATGGTGGAGAATTGTCGTTTTGTTGCTGAAGCACAATTGATTTCTGGCAATTACTATGGGGGTATGCAATAATTGTGACTGTTGAGAAGGATTTTGACTGTTGCAGGTACCATAGGACAAGTTTTACCTGTGAAGGTGAACCTCGTTGCAAGAAATTATGCCCTCGTAATTCCGAGCATAAGTAGTGACTGGAACACGTGCGGACGATTTCGGTAGTGACTCGGTGATTTATTGCTGGAGATGTCTTCTGGATGCATTATGGTTAACTTTTATGTGTACGAATATAAGCGATGTAACTTACTCTTGCGAGTATACGAGGGTCATAATTCTTATATAGTTGTGACCATCTCCTGGGCCTGTGATGAATCAATTATTTGTTGTCTCCTGTACATAATGCTACATTTTTTTTAACTATTGAGGCGTATCCAACCCCTGCATGGTGTAAGGGTTTTTCCCCTCTGCTCAATAAAATCACATGACGGCAGACTGAACAAATGTTAAAATGAAAATCAACCAAATGGTTTATGGTTAATAGTATTTTGGTGCACAATCCTTGATACCCAATTCCCTCTCGTGAGTGTACTAGTTACAAAAGAACATGTGTTATTCATACGAAACATGGTTCTCCAAACTTCTAACGTGTTTATATCTTATAGTATTTGCCAAGTTCATGCAAATGCAAAACATCCATACACTGCTTAGAAACACAAAGGACGTTATTTCCTTGATGAGCAAAAAGCAATTTTACCTTGACGATTCGTCAACAAAATGACGGAATACCGCACGAAGGACAGTGACATTTTTCAAATTGTTTGACTGTACTTATGCGCAGGTAGGCTATGTAATCTTTTCATCGACAAGAGAGACAATTTGTAAACCCAAAACGCTATTTACCGCGCGCTCAAAGGCTGATTAGACATCCTACCAGGACGCTGTTCCTCGTTCGAACGGGATATTTCTACGATTGCCCAACATACCAACGACGCCACTTACCCTCAAGGTGTCTCTAGTAAATAGCCCAAGAGCATGCAAGTCCCTGTGTTGGGCAGCTTTGCGTGTAGAGCACGGGATAAGACATCGAATATGCAAATCACTAGTCTCCATATCCATTACTTATGTATTTATTATCCTGGAGAAAGAGCAAGTACCAATTGTGTCCTATTGGGCGCCGCCTTAAACAGCTGTGTGTGACCGACTGCTCTGGGAAAGCGTGCGTGGGGACCGTTCTCGCGTCTACGTAGAGGGATACGTCTCACAGACTCTGCGGGCAGCTGTCTCAGACCTTGCATTATTCGCCTGACCACAACCAATCAACATTATGCAAATATATGTTTTCCCAATCAGTGAGGGCATTCATGGTTGCAACATTGCGTGCAAAACGAAAACACTGGGACCAACAAGATGACATCTTTGAATGCTTAAGCGCTCGTATACATGCACAGGGTGGTCAGGTACTTCAGCGGTAGATGGGCGTCAGCGCGTATGTTTACCATATACTTGCAAGAAACAGGCTGGACAGAAGAATAAAGAAAATTACTTTGGAAACGAGTTCCGTGTATCTCGTCAATTTGCTCGTTTATATATACGTAATGAAACCCAAGCATATCCATACAGTGAAAGACATACGTTTCACTTTAGGCGCAAAATTGCAACAGTATATATGTTGTTTTACGCACAAATGAACATGGATGCAGTTGAGTATTGATATTATTCCTATGACAAAGCAAATATTGTATGCACTGATATTCATATTCGGTAGCTCTTGCAGTAATCCCATCTAGCTGAACACACAGTTGCGGACATTTTCGAAAGGCCGAATAAAAGACAACACCCAGGGTAGCCTACCACCTCTTTAGCCTCGACAGCAATTACTCTCCCGGATGAGCTCAGAGCTCATTTATGTCTCGATCTTTGGGTAATGCTGACTTCACAAACACACGCACACACACACACACACACACACACACACACACACACACACACACACACAGTCTCTCTCTCTCTCTCTCACACACACACACACACACACACACACACACACACACACACACACACACACACACACACACACACTCTCTCTCTCTCTCTCCCTCCCTCTCTCTCTCTCTCACACACACACTCTCTCTCTCACATACACAATTCCTTGCCCACCTGAGTTGGAGTGCTGGCTCGCACTGCGCCGATGGTGATTTGTTTTTCTTCAGCCCTGGGCGGGACTCGAACATGGATCACTGAATTAGCGGTCGAGAACGGTATCACTGCGTCGTCGCGCGCGTGCGTGTGTGTGTAATATATAGGATATTAACTTAATCAATCTTATCCAGCCAATATTTTTGGTACTTTAGTAACATCACAACGGACCAGTCACGCAGCATCGTCTGAAGACCCATTATGGAGAAATGATCACTCCCTTGCTCGGTTTTACTTCCATCATTAAATATTTCCTTGAACACCACCGTGACTCTACGATATCATATTGTGCGATCTTGTTCTCTAGGATAGAAGCACTGGTTATTACCGACGACTGATTAATAGTACAGTACACACGTGTCCACGATGAATGTGGACTTTTCTATTTTTCTCCCCAAATACTTCTCCCCAGTTACACTCTACCCCAACTCTTTATTACGTGTGTGTGTGTGTGTGTGTGTGTGTGTGTGTGTGTGTGTGTGTGTGTGTGTGTGTGTGTGTGTGGATACATATAGTGTAGTTATCATGCGTATCACTTTCTCGAATGTACAGTATAATCATGCTCTTATCCATTCGTGAGAATATTTATGATAGTGGCGTGCGTGTAAAAATTAATAGACAATAAATGAATAAATACAATAAATAAAAAAAACACTTATATGCTAGACATAACCACATACTCCCGAACGAATTTGATACCATTACAGAATAGCTATGACATTCACTATTTCCTCGCTACAAAATCAAGATCCCATACCACCAAACTCACCATACAGCAACCTGCACAACTACACTTTACGCATCGTTACAAAAAGCCCAAACCGAACCTAACCACGACAACGAACCTGTCATTAACTACCACCACCATGCCGCTAAAACTCTGGTTAACGGCTCGAAGTCGACCCGAGCACCGACAGACAGACCACCGGCACCGCCGAGTCGGGTCCCTGGAGGCCCTTGGGACCGTCGTGAGGGCCAAGTCACGGCCGGAGTCCCTTCGGGTGTGACAACGACCCCGAATACAAGATCTCGTAAAGCTCCGGTCGGTTCTCTGGTTTGCACAAACATGCATATATATATATATATATATATATATATATATACATATATATATATATATATATATTTCTAAACAGAAATGTAGTAGCACATTTGTAAATTACACACAGGAACCCACAGTCGGAGAAAGAATAAACTTCGAATAAAGAAAAATCCTATATTTCGGCTATCAACTGTAGCCCTCTTCAGACTTTCCTGAAGAGGGCTACGGTTGATAGCCGAAATGTAGGAGTTTTCTTTATTCGAAGTTTATTCTTTCTCCGACTGTGGGTTCCTGTGTGTAATATATATATATATGCAGAGTAGACCACTTGGAAAAAGAAACTAACGAAGCACTTTTTGCACTGAAGATGTAATATACGAAAGCGCTCTGTTTCGTTACTTTCTTTTTCCAAGTGGTCTACTTTGCATAAGTTAACACACGTAGTCGTGTTCTTATTAGTATATATATATTCATATATACATTTATATATATATATATATCTATATATATATATATATATATATATATGTATATCGTATACTTGGGGCGCAGGTTCTCCTTGATACACACTGAGTTAAACACCACAGCATTGTCACAATTATTCATCTTCTTCCTAATATTTTCAGTTCTCCTCATTATAGCTCTGACTCTGGGAGGGTGATCGTAAACTTTGGATAACTTTGGACAATTGGTTTACGATCACCTTCCCAGAGTCAGAACTACAGTGAGGAGAATTGAAAATATTAGGAAGAAGATAAATAACTGTGACAATGCTGTGGTGTTTAACTCAGTGTGTGTGTGTGTGTGTGTGTGTGTGTGTGTGTGTGTGTGTGTGTGTGTGTGTGTGTGTATGTATATATATATATATATATATATATATATACTGTATATATATATATATATATATATATATATATATGAACCTTCCAGTACCTTTTATTTGCTCTTTACTCTCATCCCTTCACTCTCACGCTCTCTTAAATCTATCTCACTCAAACTCTATCTCAAAGCAAGGAGATGGTACTAGTGTGCAACAATGCTTCTACATTGCAAACCATCAAACCCTGAACTCGTAGTACTGTCATTAAGGTGTGATTTTAGGCTCTGCCAAAGAGCAAACTGCACGCTTATTCCAGCCGCATCTTGACACCAACAACACGGAAACATACTTTACAAATCTTGTAGCTAACTCAATCAAATTTTATTCATACACTGGGCACTAATTATGTATGTCAGAACGTCCAAGGCCTTATTTAGAACGATGGTCGGTCACTAAGCTAAATAAAATCGTTTCGTGTTTGAAACGATAAAAACTGTAAACTTCGCCTTATACTGCCGACTCAATGTATAACTTAATAGGCAAGCCAACTGCAACACCATAACCAATTGCTTGCCTGTCTACCCGATAGCCAAAACAGGCCAAACCCAACCTGTTCGACACGCCCAGACATACTCTCTCATAATATTAACTCTTCCCTCAACCTCTGCACAGTGACACAGTCAATGAGTTTTGCTTCGGCCAACACCGAAATAATTCATTCAACTGAAAATGAAAGAACGAAGTCCGGATCGATAGAGACTTGGTTTCATGTTCGTGAGTCCTCCGCCCTCCCTTTGAACATTTTCACTACTATTCATGACCTTTACCTACTGTGTATTTCATATTTTATCGTATATATACGACTTTATATATTCATGGCATATGGTTGACCTGCTGGCATTGCACACCAAAGATTAGACCTTTCCTCATCACTATCAATCACGACAGAAGCATTTCTTTTGATGACTACCATGGGATTGTATTCAGTCGAAGGAAATCCTCTGCGCAACAAAAGTGCTGAAAGATTATTTTTTTTATTCGCTGCCCGGTGCTAGTAACGAGAGGAACCTGAGTCCAGAAATATAACCCCCTAATTAGTCAATTACCACTCCTTCTTATTGGAAAAACATGTTCGAAATACGTAAGTTTGAGATACGCAACCTGTTCAGGGACGCATCCATCGCGTAACTCATGAGGCAATTTTACTTTAACTTAGGTAACGTCACCCCTTGTGTGTGTGTGTGTGTGTGTGTGTGTGTGTGTGTGTGTGTGTGTGTGTGCATGTACATATATATATATATATATGTGCATATACATATATATATATATATATATGTGTGTGTGTGTATGTATGTGTATATATATATATATATATATATATACACATATATATGATATGAATATGTACATGTGTATATGTGTGTGTGTATAGTTATAACAATAATAACTGCAACAAAAATAACAACTTCCTCAACATAGGTCCCTCCTCTGTTGATTACGTAGCACCGAACAGCCCCATCAAACTAGTCGAGGATGTCCGCTCCAATTAGGAGTCGTACTCACTGCCCCCGGCAGACATGACTGCGAACACTGCACAGAACCTATGAAATTAGTTGCGGTTAGCTTTAGGTAAGGCACGTCAATCACACACAAAAGTTAGCAAAAACATAAAGGGGGAGACGAGGAGAATAAGAAGGAGAGGTAACTAAGGGGAAAGTTCTGATGGAGGAGAAGATGTGTGTGGATAGAGGGTGCGATTCAGAGCCAAAAAAGGAAGAGAATGAACAAAGATGGGCGCCTCCCGTAACGCATGTCTCTTTTTCTATTAATTTGTCTGCTATCGGGCCATTTCATCTCTGTTACACTCCATCTTTAGCAAAGGAATTAACAGAACAGAGGGAGCTTAAAGAAAAAGATAAGGGGAAATGACGAGGGAAGGTATGACATGGGTGGGTTAAGAGTATGTGTATGAGGCTGGTAATACTAAAAAGAAAAGCTGCCTGGGTCTTTCGACGACCACCGAGGCTGTATGGTAGGTGGAAGCATGGGCAAAAGCGATGCGATCCAGGGAGGAGCGCAAAGAAGAAGAAGAAAGAAAGAAAGAAAAAAAGAAAGAAAAAAAAACATTCGCCGTCTGCCTGTCCGCCTAGTAGTCTGCTGTCTTCCTAATGACCGGTACACTTTGTGCCCGCAGGCTAAGGTGCTGGTCGATCTTGTCCGCACGCGGCTCTCAGCTATTTCTCATTTCACTTATTCCCCACTTAATCACCGAGTCTTTTCACTGAGCTTTCGGCCTCATCACAATGTCAATTTTCATTTCAATGTAACGACCCATCATCACAAAGGATTACAAAGGAAGAGCATGTGGACAGGAATTTTTTTTTGTTTATAATTAGGTCGGACGCTAAGAATAGATAGTTAAACGAAGAAATGAAGAAACAAGCAAACCAAACAATTGCCAGGCATTACAAAAATAGCTTCGAACCGTATTACATTGCACTGCCTCTGCAGTAAGTTTATTCCATTCATTGACTACAAGATTGGTGAAGTTGTTTCTACCAGGTTGACGGCTTGACAGCTTGAGGCTGTTATTACATGAGTGATGAAATAAAGAATCTGGGTTCTTGTACGTAGTGATGAATGGAGGAGTGGATGTAGAGCTCTAGCAAAAAGTAAAGGAAGTAAGTGAAGGTGAATTGAACAATGTTTTGAGAAATAGGAGTTTAGGGGTAAATAAGAAGTGATTATATCCACGATGCTGGAATATCAGGGATACTGAGAGAAAGAGGCAGAATGTTTTTGAGATTGTTTGAGAAATATGATAGGGGATATAAAAATGAAACGCGTGAGAAATTTCCAGGCGAGGCAGAAAACATGGCTGGGAAGGGAACTGTCCGATCGGGTAGAACGGATGGCTGAGATGGTTTAGGTATGTGGACATAGTGAACGAGGAAAGACTGGCAAAGAGTGTGTAGAAAGAAGAGGCGTGCTCGAGAAGACCAGAATGAGATGGAAGGACGGAGAGCTTTGGATGCATGTGGAATGTCTTTCATTATTATCATTAAATAAGACAAATCAGTTAGAATAAGGAACCCCCAACAAATGAAGCACCGAAAATATTAATCGTTAATAATAAAAAAGAAATACAGCAACAACATACCATGGTACCAAAATGAGAACCTTGATGGCTTTACTTTGAAGCCTACTGCCAGTTTCACAAGTGTCGAAGAGGAAAAAAAGAATAGGAAAGACTGAAGTCAACGAAAGGAGACTGAGAGCAGATGAAGGGATGACGTAGCTCGAACGATGAGGTGAGGGTAAACTAGATCCAGCTGTCGGGCTCTGTGGAAGAGCTGCATTGCTCTTCACCTAAAAATTATGGTGGGGCGGGAAACGGGACAACACAGTACCGCATTTCAATTTCTGCATGTCGGCCTCCATCAGGTCTCCCGATGTTGATGGCTTAGAATTAAAGTGCATTGCGGTTGTTAAATATATATATATATATATATATATATATATATATATATATATATTTACATATATAAAACACACACACACACATATATATATATATATATATATATATATACATATATAAATGTATACACACATCTTATCTATACATATATATATATATATATATATATATATGTATACACATTATATCTATACATATACGAGTATATATATATGGAAGCTTGCTGGCTGAGCGGGTTAAGGCGTCGTTACTTCTGGCGAAAGTCGAAGGGATGGCGGTTCGAATCCTGCCACCGGCGAAGTTGAACCAAGGGCATGGTTCATTAAATTCCACGCTATAAAGTCCTCTATGAGGGGCACCGTCCTAGTCTCTCTCTCTCTCTCTCTATATATATATATATATATATATATATATATATATATATATATATATATACAAACATTTGTTTTACATAAGTAACCATATTTTTCTTAGCACTCCGCTATTAAGACGAGTCTGCTCACACAAATTTGAATTTCACATTTTTTCATACATTTTTTCCTTCTTAGTCTTGCCGCGTTGCATTTTTTCTTTCGTTCACTTTTCTCCTCACAAATTTATTCTTTGTACTCTGAGTCCCCTTTAGTGCTGATCCTACTCATCATTACTCATGTATCATCGACAAAATAATGAAAAATAAAATCACTTAAAAGCACATTTGTCTGCCAAACACTTATCAACCACTACATTATAATGCCGTGACCCCTAGGAACCCGTCCTTCGGTACCCTGCCCAGCTCCCACGATGAAGTCCGGTAAGCCCGTTGTTGAAGACAACCTCATAGCCAAATTAGCGCGTTCCTTTCCAACCCATTAAAATGAGTTGCACTTTTCCCCATTTGTGAACGTATGGTAGACAATGAAATATGAAAGTCCCCGAACTATATATACATATATATATATATATATATATATATATATATGTAATATATATGTATACATATATATATATATATATATATATATATATATATATATCAACCACATTGCACTTTGATTCTAAACCATCAACTTCGGACGAACCGTGGAGGCATATGCAGAAACTGAAACGTGGTACGCCCGAGGACTCGCACCAACGCGGCGAGAACGTTACCAGTGCCGTATTGACTATTAGATCAATGCACCATTAAGAAAGATATAAGTTGAGCGCAACTATATATATATATATATATATATATATATATATATATATATCTATATATATATATATATATATATATATAATAGTAATAATGATGATATTGATGATAATAATAACAACAACAAAAGGTCACACCATTCCAGCTTTCCAGTCCTTACATTCTTTTACTGAGCTATGCGCATCGGAAGTAGACAATAATAGCGCACAGTGCATAACGTGATGGTTTAAGAGACCTAGACTGAAACCACGGAAAGGTGAAAGAAACCACGATAATCTCTTAAAAAAAAACCTTTGAAAGTCATATTGTGTTTTATAATAATTTTTTCTGAACAAAAACAAGAAAAAAATTATTTCGTGTGAAATTTAGGTTCGGGTGAGGACGCTGAACAAGTCATTTTCTACAGTGGCCTGGTTCCTCTCAAAATGTTCAAGCAAAACCAATATAATCACACAACAGGTAAATCCATCACAAGAATGAATGCAACGCCGTGGTAGTAACAGAACAACAGAAATGATCAAAACCGTCATAATTGTACTTCATTTTCTCTCCATATTCATGTTTACTTTCCCTCCCAAGCTTCTATATCAATGGAATGAAGTAGACCATCATCATATTTCTCATCTTCTCCCGAGATAGAGCCCCTTTTCACCGTAAAGACGATCCCAGGGCCGTGACGATGTGGCGACGTAGGCAAGATGGCGGTCGGACCAAGGCTGTTGTGCGGATAAGTGGGAAGTGATTACCGTCCATAACAATTGGGTGGTCTGCTAATCCATCACTTGCAAGTACCGGTAATGATCTGATTTTTGGTTGTCCGCTAATACAGGAGCTCAGCTTTTTGGTAGTAAATTCTATATTATATCCAGACCTCCGTAAAAAAAAATATATATTTGTTTAAAAAGATATAGGTCAAACAGCGATCACGTTGCATGTTACCCAGGACAAATAACACTATCAAGCACGACAATAGGGTTTTAAGACTTATAAAGTACTTCACTGTAACATGAACATGAAGTTGGATGATAAAATATGATGATAAAGTTCACTTAAACTGAATTCTGAACACCAAATATTCAACAGAACTGGGGAAAACAATTTCCACCAAAATGCTCGACTTGTATTTTTTCGCGTGCAACTTCTTTCTTACCCGAACCTCGCAACTAAAGCTCCGGGAAATATATACATTTTACTGCACAGTAGGTATGTTATTGTCTGCTGTCAAATATTAGTTTTACAGTATAGGTGCTGCGTCCCTTGAGTCGACTTCCACAGCCACAGGTCTTGTCTCTCAGATATGCTGGAGAGAGAGAGAAAGAGAGAGAGAGATAGATAGAGAGAGGGAGAGAGAGAGAGAGAGAGAAAGAGAGAGAAAGGGAGAGAGATAGAGAAAGAGAGAGAGAGGGAGAGAGAGAGAGAGGGATAGAGAGAGAGAGAGGTAGAGAGAGAGAGAGGGGGGGGGTAGAGAGAGAGAGAGGGGTAGAGAGAGAGCGAGAGAGAGAGAGAGAGAGAGAGAGCGATAGCGGTTCACATTCCTCCCTGAAGTGATATGCGATTAGGTGGGAATCGAACTTGCATGCTTCCTCGCCACTCCGGTTCCGACCATGACTCGACGAGGATGATGTAGCAACAACACACTTTGTCGTCACCAGCCTGAGCCCCCACCAGCCGGGGCTTGCAGACGAAGGAAAATAAACCAGAAGAGTCGAGGACAAAAAGAGCAAACAAGAGCAGGTGTAGAGAGAGGCCGTGGTGCGAAAAACAAAGGGCAAGGCATGTGTAGAGAGTAGAGGGAGGGGATGAATCAAGATCAAGGGAAAAGAAAGGAGATTAAAGATATGTAGGAAGGAGACGATCATGAGAAAGTGGATGGTATGAGGTGGTCTGAAAAAATAAAAGAGGCAGTGAAGCGGAACAAAAGTACGAGTATCTTCGTTAGGACGACATTAAATATCATTCTGTCTCTCGCCAGGAAATTGTAACACTTCGATTTAAAGAACTTCATCGTAACCAAAGGTTATGGTCATGAAAGAAGAGGGACATCAAAGTAGATAGTATATATATATATATATATATATATACATATATATATATATATATATATATATATATATATATATATATATATATATATATATATAATAGGAAGTGTAAAGATGGATTAAGAAATGAAAATTATAAAAGGAAAATTAAAAGACCGGATGAGAGATTCTTAATTAACTCCGTGGAACTAGAAGGGCGTCGAGGAGGTCCGGGAGGAAGAGGAGGAGGAGGAGGAGGAGGAAGTGGCGGAGGTGGCGGAGGAGGAGGAGGAGGAGGAGGAGAATGAGGAGCAGAAGGAGAAGGAAGAGGAAGAGAAATTGTCGAAGGAGAAGGAGGAGGTGGAGAAGTAGGAAGTGGAAGGGAAGGAGGAGGAAGAGGAGGAGGAAGTGGGAGAGGTGGCGGAGGAGGAGGAGGAGGTGGAGCAGGAGGAGGAGAATGAAGAGCAGAATGAGAAGGAAGAGGAAGATAAATTGGCGAAGGAGAAGGAGGAGGTGGAGAAGTAGGAAGTGGAAGGGAAGGAGGAGGTGGAGAAGAAGGAGATGGAAGGGAAGGAAGAGGAGGGGAGGAGGAAGAGGGGAGAAGTAGGAGGAAAAGAAAGAAGTAGAGGAGGAGGAAAAAGGAAGAAAAGGAGAGGAGCAGAAGAAAGAAAGCGAAGAGGAGTAGAAAGAGGAGAAGGGGAATAGAAAACAGATTGTGCATGAGGACGTGTTTGGGAACGAAAATCGATAATAATATTTCACTGGATCTTGAAGCAAAGGAGCTTACAGACGACAGGCGAATGGGGACGAAGTCTAGGATCACAACACCCGGCGGACGAAGAGGCAGGGATTGAGGGAAGGAGGGAGGGAGGGAGGCAAGGACAAGATGAGGTTTGTACGAAATGTGGGGGTGTGATAGGCTGAGGACAGGGTAGAAAAGGGTGGTGTTACCTTGGGAAAAGTAGAATGGAAAGCTTTAATGAAAGTTATGGTGGTGAAGATTGTGGGTGTGTGGGCCCGTATAGGTTGGAGCATTCAGGGGTAGTGGTCACTAGCATATATATATATGTATATATATGTAGGGGGCAGCCTTCAATGATAAATGAATGTTGTATCCACCACGTGGCCAAGCGCATGCGCGCGTGTACTCGAGCACGCATATATTTCTTTGACTTTTAATTTCCCTCCCATAACACCTACAGCTTTTGTAGTTTTAACGAAATTAAATCCCAAAGGAAGTGCAAGATAATACTCTCTTTTCATATAACAAAAGGTTGTACGAGACTTTAAGTGCACAGAAAGAGAACGAACGGGGATCATGAGAGACGGCCAAAATAATTTTAGGTCTCTAATAGCATCACTCGTAGACATGTATAAGAGCGTATGAAAACAAGAAGGGTTTGTGAGAGACTGTGAGGTGAGGACAGATCTCTCAGGAGACCGATGAGAAGTAAGAAGGAACAAGGAACATGTTGGAAGACGCCAAATGATGGAGGCAACTAGTACAAGGAGGAACAGAAGTAGGAGGGGGAGGGATATACAGTAATGAGGATGAAAAGTAGGAAGAGAAGGAATATGAGGAGGAAGAGAAGGAATAAGAGGAGGAGGAAGAGTATGAGAACGAGAAAGAAAACGAGGAGGAGGGGAGGAGGAGGAGGAAGAGGAGGAGGAGGAGGAAGAGGAAGGGAGAAAAGCTGGCTTTGGTTGGACGGTTGGTAGCTCTGAGCTCATGGGGTCAACATGTGGTGCGGTTTTCCTTTACAAAACTGTCTCCCTCCTTCTCACTTTTTTTCTTTCTCTCTGTCTGTCTGTCTGTCTGCTTGCCTGTCTGTCTGTCTCTCTTCTCCCTCCCCTCTCTCTCTCTCTCTCTCTCTCTCTCTCTCTCTCTCTCTCTCTCTCTCTCTCTCTCTCCATCTCTCCCTCTCTACATACATCAACACACACACACACACACACACACACACACACACACACACACACACACACACACACACACACACACGTGGTCTTGGATCACGCGTTGGACTCGTGACCGACCGGAAGAGAACTCAGAGCTCAAATGACCGATCTATGGGTAATGCTGTGACCTTACACGCACACACACACCCAACTCCCCGCCCATGAGAGTTGGAGTAACGACTCGCAAAGCAGCGATACTGAAATTATTTCAGCCCTGGGCGGGATTTGAACTCGGGACAGCTGTAGCATCGGTCGCGAACGCTACCACTGTGTGTGTGTGTGTGTGTGTGTGTGTGTGTGTGTGTGTGTGTGTGTGTGTGTGTGTGTGTGTGTGTGTTAAAATTAAAACGTAACACAGAACTGTAACCGTCTGGCAGCACAGCGAAGAAGGGAGGAAGTGGATAATGGTAGAAGGGGCGAGGGAGGGAGGAAGGGAGGGAGGGAGTCGTGGGCGGATCTTTATGATAGGCAGTAGACAACCCGCAATCGCGACAACATGTTGGGTGTGTCTCACCCTCCGCACATACGATTACCACATGAAAAAAGAATTCATCATGCGAACCCCCGCGTGTTGGTCTCGGAAGATGATGAAAAACGGGCTGAGCACAGAAAGTGCTACGAAGGACAAGTGCGCTGGCAGGTCGTTAATTAAGGAACAGGTGGTCAGCGTAAGGATTTAGGTACGTGGGTACCCAAGACGACACTTGATGAGCTGCATTGATACGATTAGGGGAGGAATTATGTAGCTTGATTTAAGCCTACTCTGGGATACATCTAAAACGATATTCCTAATGCAAGATTCTAATGTACGAATAACTTAGGATTGATGTGTAGTTCTGTGGTGATGTGTTCTAATTTTGCTTCGGTTTCTGCTTTTAATCCACATTTCTTTCTCATAGTTTTCACATCTTTCCTTACAACATAGGATTTGAATGTAAGTTAAATGTATATATTTAAGTTTTTACATTGGAGCGAGTAGAATATACTTGTAAACTTTTGAGGATATCAAAATTAGATGAATTACCCAAAACTTTATTTTTATCATATTTGATATTAATTCTCTAATGAAAAAATCTAAGTTGGACATGATCAAACTGTTCTGTATTTTTGTTTTTCCTATGATAATATTAAATAAAAATGCTAAACTTAGCGTAGTTTTGTATGAATATATTGCTAAATCACAACTTGTAGTATTGTTCTTAGTCTACAGCAATTATGTTCTTTTACTGCCTCATTCATAGATTTACCATACCCAAGAGTGGCTGACTGTCCTTACATAGGTGAATATTCTGCCAAATTCATTAAAACGTTTTACAGAAGCCTACATAATTATGATGTGTAGAAATAGGAATAAATGCAGTTTCATATATAAAACTATTTTGACACTACTGCTGGCAGTATGTTCTCGTGACATTGCGTTTTTCAAAACTATCAAGTAAATACATAATTTATTAAGAAATTATGATTCGTGATATGTAGAAATGTCTAATCGTATACCATGATATTCGCATCGGAAAATCAAGAACAGAATGAAACGGTCTGGTAATTTTCAATATATTTGAAAGACGAAGTTTCCTGTGGATAAATGGAACAAAATAATGCCAACTTGTACGATATTAGACATTAGAATACAGATAGTTATACAATAGATTATGTAATTTGAAATATGATTAAGTTACTCACGTTCACCTCATTTTCTATGCCAGGTAAACAAATTCTATTAGATTCTGGTATCTATTTTTCTCTGTGAACGTGCAATTCGGAATGGAATAACCTCGGGGGAGTTGACAGTTAGATCAATTACCTTGTGCCTAAGCAACTGTTGACCCCCTCCCCCCCCTCTCTCTCTCTCTCTCTCTCTCTCTCTCTCTCTCTCTCTCTCTCTGTGTGTGTGTGTGTGTGTGTGCGTATGTGTGCGTATGTGTGTGTGCCTGATTCCAATACACAGGAAAGGATCTACATGTGTGGGTTCATAACTCTTTTCCTCTTTGATACTTAAGTTTTTAATTCACTTACGGTTCTATCTTGATTACAGTACCACTGTACCTCTGGAACACTGGCAAACTTTTTGAAACCCCCTCATTGCATAACGGCCCCAAAGCTTTGTTTCGTATTTCAATGTTTTTTTTTTGTTTTGTTTTTTGAGAAGATGTTTTCACATGAAACTGTAAATTCAACATTTGTGAAGCTAACAAAATCGATATGATTCTGAATGATACATAAGAAGTGTGTATTTTTGTGTGTATTGCCGCTACATTCTTTCCAATCTATTAATGGCATTTAGGAACCATACAGAGAGGAAGAAAGAGTGATCTATATGAGTAACTGATGGCTGAACTTTTGAGGTCAAAAGATAAGGCTACTCCCAGATTTTATTTATTTTCTATATCGCAAAAATACAACGTTTAGATATTTTAGCGGTGTTACTGATGATTAAACCAAGGTCTTTGCCTTTTTTCCACTTTGGTTATTTTTTCGGATAAAATGTAGTTACAGTTAGTGTCACTGTTGCCTATAAACATAACTTTATACATAATTGAGATTCAGTGGTCTTGTGTATCCAGTTGCTTCGAGTGATTATTTGCTGTTTCACAAGATTAGTTTCATCAGCGAATTTGGAATCAGTAGATTTATGTCCACCATCAATGTTATTGATACGCATGAACAGTATGGAGGGAAATGGCTTTAGAACGAAACTTTGAGGAACTCCACTCTTAAGAATCTCCCTAGGTAGTTCTATTATATACATATACATATATACATTCATACATACATACATACATACATATACACGCACGCACACACACAAACACGCACGCACACACACACACACACACACACACACGCACGCGCACACACACACACACACAAACACACGCACGCGCGCACACACACACACACACACAAACACACACGCACGCGCGCACGCGCACACACACACAAACGCACACGCACGCGCACACACACACACACACACACACACACACACACACACACACGCTCGCAGGCGAGCGCGCATTTACCACACATCTGTCTATATACGAGTTCTAAGCTGTCATCTGAAGGGTATTTACCTGTTGATCACAAATCCAGCACACGATCAAAGACCATGGCGAATCGCGCGCGTACACACAAAGATGTATCATAAAATGTCTTTTCAACCTGAATAATCCCCATGCCTAACCCACAACCCACCCGTCTACCCTGACGAACCCCTCCCCCCAAATCCTACCCCTTCTACACCTGACATAAACCTATCCCAGCTCCCGACTGATGCGGGTAATACAACGCGCCCGTCCATTGGTATGAGGTGTAGACGACAGCAGAGAAACAGCGGAGAGGGAAACAGTGGCGGCGCGGTGGAGTGTCTGCGCACCGAGACGCCGACCAGATGTTTGCGCATGAACCGCTCACCCAAGGAACGTTATTACACCATGCGGGGCAGGAAGACAAAGGAAGGACGGGGAGCTGGGTAGAGTGGAGAGAGGGAGAGGTGGACTCGGGAGTGAGAGGTGGAAGTGGAGGTTGTGGAGGAGGACGTGGAGCAGGATCAGGAGACGGACGAAGACGGAGGAGGAATAAGAAAGAGTGGGCGAAAGTAGAGTCTGATGAATGAACTGAAGTATGAAGGTCCACAGTCAAAGAACGAAACATTGTATATTGCAAACTAGAAGGGAGAAAAGACGAATGGGTAGCATTAGAAACGGTTAGAAGTGTCATGGGGCACAACACTATATCGAGGTTCGCCTGCTCACTCCGCTACGCCACCGTCAGCTCAGCAGCATGGTGCAGCAGCAGCAGCAGCAGCAGCAGCTGAGGGCGGCACACAGCGTCGCTCGCGGCGAAGCAGTATTGCGAAACACACACAGACACACACAAACAGAGAGAGAGAGAGAGAGAGAGAATAAGGAAATAAATCCCAAACTGGAACACACATGAATTTAAAGCGAGATATAGAATGATAACTATATACTACCATTAGTTAAATACTCACATATGCACACACACACCGGCGCGCACACACACACAGACACACACACACACACACACACACACACACACACACACACACACTGAGCTCTCTTCCAGGAGGGAAATAGCTGTCGATCACGAGTCCAACACGTGATCCAAAGACCAAGTGAATACACACACACACATACACATATGACTGGATTCGTACAGTCTAGCGTGGAAGGAAACTTAGTAAGAAGTGCCAACACATCCTCCGTTTCTTCATGTCAGCGTGTGGTTGCTGCCGCATGTGTAAGCATGCGTACATACATGTACGCACTGTGTGTGTGTGTGTGTGTGTGTGTGTGTGTGTGTGTGTGTGTATTTAAGCGATCGTGCGCGCATAGCCAATTGCGTTGAACTCCTTCAACACTGAGGTTTAATTTGCAGCCTTCAGGCAATTTTATTCATCTGTGACGAGGGTTAGACTGAAGGGATTATTCATAAGATTCAAGCTATACCTGTCCGCGATCAGTTAGAACCAGTGTATGGCTACTTGTGGTTGAAATTATGCACATACGCACGCACATGCGAAGGCTACGCCGTTCGTACTTCTGAGAGCATCTGTACCACGAACGGATGTGGACGGAGGGTCATTAAAATCTCATCACAGACCGATTCCAATTTAGCCCTTGAATCCACGATTCGGATGGAAATTACATTCTAACGACGTGATTGGCCTTGCATCGACATTTCCAATACTAACAGACGCACCCAAATGTTATTGTGTGGATATTGTACTACTATTGTTGAATTATCATTATGTGGTTATTTGTAAGAATCTAATTCTATTCGTATCTGTAGGAATATATAGCTATGTACTTTGCTTTAACATAGATGGAAGGTCTAGACTGACATATTACCTTATGTCAAGGACAAAAGATATAACTGTCAGGAATGATACTGTCATTCAGTATTTCATATATATGTTCTTATGTAAGTAAGAAATACCTGTACTTTATAAGTCTCTTTCCATTAATAAAAGGGCTTCTACAGGGGGTGACAATTAGTTCAAATACGAATGTCATCAAGAGATAAAATTAAGCCTTCGGTGGTGGTAATGTCGCTATCCAATTCATTATGAATTGTGAGCAAAATTGTAAAGACGGGATCTTTCTCTTGCCCAATGGTGTATAACTACCGGCCCCCCAGATCTGCGACACCTGGCCAAAAAGATAAACAAATATCTAGATCCTTAGATTCATCAGCAATTCACAACTGTTTTATATACTTCTTATATATGTAAAGTGTTGTAATTTACGTACTTTACACTATTTCATAATGACATACTGCATTCAATTTCCTTCTCTTTATCATGATTGTGTTTAACGTAACAATACGGTTAAATAGAAGTAAATTGAATGTTCTTTATGCAAGTTAGCAGTGCTGTTGTTTCTTTGTAAGTTGGACGTGTCTGTTATCTAAAAGAAAATAATATTGTAAATCCGATTTGAAAAATCCTAATAAGTTCTTTGTAATGGCGTGTTTCGCTTATTCATTTATCTTTATATTTATCTTTTTGTCTATTTATTTCTATTTCTTTATTCATCTACATATTCCAATTTACTTGTTTTTATCTACAGTTATTTATTTAATCATTAACGTACCTATTCTTATGATTTACTTATATCTAATTCATTTATTGATTTATATATTAATTCATTTATTTACCGATTAATAGAATTCTCTATTTATTTATTCAATTAATTATTCATTCATATATTTATCTACTTACGTATTTATTTATTAATTTATTTATTTTACCTATTCATTTACTTATTGGATTTTTCATTTTTTTTTTTTTATTCGTTTATTCAATTAATTATTCACTCATATATTTATCTACTTACGCATTTATTTATTCATTTATTTTTCTATTTACCTATTAATTTATTTATTGGATTTTTCCTTTATTTTTGTGGCCCGCGGACACATCACCAGGAAGGAGTTTGGTCCTCCACCCATTTTGAGTTGTACGCCATTGCTCTAAGCCAGCCACGGACGTAAGCGTGTGTTGGTGTGGTGTAGAATTGTATTTTGTTGTTTTGTTATTTATTGTGGTGGTGTAGAATTGTATTTTGTTGTTTTGTTATTTATTGTATTATTTATATTGTTATTATGTATTTATATTATGTAAAAGATATGGTTGTGTTGTATATCGCAGATGCGATGCGCGCCTTTGTTTTGGCGCGAATTAGAGCGTGGCGTTAGTATATGATTAGCCTTGTAAGCAGGTGCACGCAATTGTGATTGTGTCAGTTTGTGTGTATCTAAATATAACATTTACTCTTAATTTTGCGCACTCATTAGCCACCCCGATACAAGCGTGTGTAAGCTTAGTGTGGTTAAGCTAAGCGTACTTCGTCGTTTTGCATCTCCCCGCTTTACGTTCAGGGATTTACTATTTATGTATTAACAAATTATTTTTCTTCGCGTGTCAAATTGTGATATTTCATTAATTTCATTTTATGTGTCAGCCCCTTTTGGGCGTGTTTGAGTCCCGTCAACATGTAAATGTTAAGTGTTGAATTTTATTCTTACATTTTGATTCAATAATGATCTAGAGTTTAGTTTCCCACGTAATACGCAATCCAATGTCCTTGTCCTTGTGATTCATCTTGGTAATTCATAATTTTTTCTTATATTTTCTGCGGCGTAACTACGCAGGAAGTTTAGCCAAGCTTATCCACTTCAGCCCGAAGGAAACGACAGTAAAATAAACATAAAATTGTTCTTCTCGACATTTTCTCCCGTTGAAGACATTCATTCATCAAATGTGTTTTTTTTTTTTCTTTAGAGGTTTCGTACTACGAAAAATACCGTCAACTAAATAAAAACACAAATAAATGACACAAAGAATTATATACACATATGTATGCATACATGAAAAACATATTTGTACCCCAGAAAGCAATACTACATCAACATTTGTCCTGCTTCAGTACAACTTCCTAGAATGATATTCGCATTCAGCTGTTAGTCATCACTATAAGATGTGACCGCAAGATTCGTCAGCAAATATACTGATGACTGATCATTCGATGTCAGCAGTCCACGAGCCTCAACCCAAACCCTTTCCCGTGTGGCAGACTTAACTGACTTAACTGACTTAAACTGATAATTGACTTAAAACCACCAAGACGAGAAAAAAAAAAAAAATAGAATTCTTACAGAACAACAAAACGAGTTACATCGAAACAGGCTTTCCCAAATATTAGGCTCTGTCAAAACACCGTAATTCGAAAGCAAACCCACCCACCCATTACACCTATTGTACATAATACATGAGTGTATACATACAAGTATGTATATATTCTCCTGCATCGTTTGTATTATATTAAATCTCTCTCTCTCTCTCTCTCTCTCTCTCTCTCTCTCTCTCTCTCTCTCTCTCTCTCTCTCTCTCTCTCTCTCTCCCCGTGTGCTTGTATGTGTATTTACCTTGTTGTATTTACGTAGTTGTATTTTACGGGAAGAGAGCTATGCTCGTAATGACCCGCTCATGTATCTTTCAGCATCCAGTTTGATCTTAAATACTTGTATATTTTTTGCATTCACTGTTTCCTTATTCAATTTGTTCCAGATATCTACCACTCTGTGTGGGAAGCTATTCTTTTTTCACATCTCTTCTTTGTGTGTGTGTGTGTGTGTGTGTGTGTGTGTGTGTGTGTGTGTGTGTGTGTGTGTGTGTGTGTGTGTGATCGACAGCTGCTATACGCCAAGATGTGAACCCAAAATTCATATATTCCCCGATCTATGGATAATGCTGTGACCTTACACAAACACAAATAAAAACAAAGATACATAAGCACACACACACACACACACAGACACACACACACACACACACACACACACACACACACACACACACACACACACACAGAATTACCCATAGTTTCTACTAAAAACAATTGTTTAATGAGAATAATCAAATAATTCCAAAAACACATATCTGCCGTTACTTACGAGCTAAGTATAATGTTATCAGTCACCACAACCCGTTTTCTATTAAGATATATATATATATATATATATATATATATATATATATATATATATATAAAATTTCATATGAATACAACAAATGGTGTGTAGGGGGACGGGGCGTGCAGGTCTGCTGGAAGCAAACAGCATTGTAGAGCCTGTCTTTATGCAAGAGTCAACTGTGTACAGGTTACTTGTCGAGGACAACAAACTATTAACAAATACCTTTTTCCTGGACACTGTCTTAGATGTATTCCCACGCTTACCTGAAACAAGCAAACAAATAAATGAATAATAAAGTTGGTGAGTAGATGTCTACAGAATTACATACGAATAATAAATGTAATATATATATATATATATATATATATATATATATATATATATATATACATATACATAAAGGATTACAAAGGAAGGGCATACCAACAGGAGACCTTCTGGTCCATAACTAGGTCGAATGCGAAAAAAAATTAATAATAATAAATAGATAAATAAATAGGTAAAGTTAAACGATAAACAAACAGGTAAATAGTAAATAATAATAAATTGACAGATAACTAATAATAAATGATAATCAAGCAAATAATAATAAACAAACAGACAAATAATAACAAACAAATAATATAAAATAAATGGCAGGCATTACAGCATCTTGCTTAGGTGTTTATCTAAATCAGGGGTTCCCAAACTTTTCAGCTCATCGACCCCCTAGTAAAGTTTAAGATTTTCTATAGACTCCCAAACTATTAATTCACGAATTATGTCAGTTTATTATTATTGTTGTTATTGTTATTAATGCTAATAATATTATTATAGTTGTTAATATCCTTATTATTATTGTTATTATTACTATTATTATTTTTATTATTGTTATTATTATAGTTCTAGTTATCAATAGTGTTATTATCATCATTCTGATCCGTTATAAAAGGTCTAGATAACATTCATCAAGGCGACGGCGTTCCAATAATGATACAGACACTTTCACATATACATAAACATAAGTGTTTTAGAATAAATATTTGTTATATATTCTTTATTATATTACTATAAGCAATATTAAATCCAGTAATATTACACAAGCTCGTCATCTTGATGTTCATTCACGATGTGGTTCTGTGTATGTGAGATTCTCCCTACATGCACCAGAATGGGGAGAATTTTCGACTCAGAGTGAACTGACATAGTTTTTCTTTAAGTTAACTCTTTAATCTCTGATGACAAGATGTGTTGTCATTTGGTAAAATAAAAAAAAATCATAAAACACCAAAATGTTTGATCAAACACCAGAAAAATATGATGTCAAGCCGCATCAGATGATACTCGGATTTACGGGCCGGCGCGAGGCCTACCATATCCGGTTTTTCGTATCTACACCACAATGGGCTGTAATGAGTTGAATGGGTTAAGATATGGGTTGGTTAATTATTCTCACTCTTTCAGTACGGGAAGAGCACAGGATCATTCCATGCTAACCATTTAATTTTAAAGACTGCCTTTCGACTCCGTAGCAATCTACTGACCCCCTTTCAACCCCGTGGATGGTTCATCGGCCCCTGGGGGTCGATATCGACCCCCTAGCAATATACTGACCCACTTTCGACCCATTGGGTATTTGTCGACCCCTTGGATGGTCTCATCGACCCCTGGGGGTCCATATCGACCACTTTGGGAACCCCTGATCTAAATGAATCTTAAAGCTTCGAACTGAACTACATTGCACTGCCTCTGCAGGAAGTTTATTCCATTCATTAACTACACGGCTGGCGAAGTTGTTTCTAGCCACTTCCAAATTAAATTTATTTCCTGACAGTTTGAGACCATTATTTCTTGTCAGGTTCTCATTCATTGTGAAAGTTTTGTCACTTTTGTTGTCAATTCCCTTTAGAATCTTAAAGACATATATCATCAGCAAATTTGGAGACAATAGATTTCAGTCCGTGGCCTATATTATTTATATATACTATGAATAGAAGTGGCCCATGAACGGAAACTTGAGGAAATCCACTCGTAACATTTTTCCATCTAGAAGTTTTGCCATTTAGAAAAACTGTTTTCTATCGTTCAAGCAATTACTAGTCCAGCTTAATAGGCTATCATTTATTCCGTGTGAAGCTAATTTAGTAAGTAGTCTTCCGTGGGGGACGGAATCAAAAGCTTTTGCAAAGTCTAGATATATTAAATCTATATTGTTTCTTTTGTCATAATTCGAGATGACTATGTTGTAGAATTCGAGTTAGTCACACAAGAACGTTTCCGTCTGGCTATCATTTATCAAACAGTTCATCATCATCATCATATACCTAGGCTTTTTCCCCCTTACAAGGGGGGTAGCCAAAAAGAAAAAGGCATAAAATCATTCCCACCATTCCCAAACAGTTACTTTCTAGATTATATTCGATAGCATCTCTGATGATAGTTTCCATCATTTTCCCCACGATTGAAGTCAAGCTTATATATATATAATACACCCATGCTCGCACACACACACACACACACACACACACACACACACACACACACACACACACACATATATATATATATATGCAGCCAATTCCAGTGTTACCACGTATATTGTAAGGCAATTTCAGATTTGTTCCTTGTTGTTCTTAATTAATACGAAGGTCTTCATGATTTCCTCTTCTACAAATTATCACCACTGGCCTCCCACAAAAAAAAAAAAAAAAAAAAAAAAAAAAGTAGTGTACATATAGCTCTCCCAATGCCTGTGAACAGTCATGGAAACAAAGACAAGAAAACGCTCACACGCGCCCTGGGCTTGTGGTCCCCGCCCAGGGGTGAAAAGCATCACAGCAATGAAGATCGGCACAGTTACCTTGATCAAATTGGGTTGTGCGTAAAATCACAACATTACCAATAGGATGGGCCCTATGTGCTACGGAACTATCATACGGGAAGGTTCTTGACCACAAATCCAATATGTGATCCAAGACCGTCATGACAGACAGACACACACACACACACACACACACACACACACACACACACACACGCACATACACACACACTCGTGGTGCAGCTGGTAGAGTTTCCGGCTGCCACTACGGCAGTCTGGGTTCGAATCCCGCCCAGGGCTGAAATAATATCAGCATCGCTATGCTGCGGGTTGTTACTACAACTCTCGTGGGCGGGGAGTTGGGTGTGTGTGTGTGTGTAAGGTCACAGCATTACCCATAGATCGGTCATATATGAGCTCTGAGCTCTGTTTCAGGAGGGAAATAGTTGTCGATCACGAGTCCAAGACGTGATCCAAGACCATGGTGAGTCACACACAAACTAACACACACACACACACACACACACACACACACACACACACAGAGAGAGAGAGAGAGAGAGAGAGAGAGAGGGAGCAGAACTAGTGGCGCGACACTATGATCATATTTCCTTTCCCAGGCTTTTTCACTTTATTTTTTCTATTCCTTTCCTGAGTGTCTTGTTTCAAGATTTCTTGTACCATAAGGTTCGCGCCAACAGTGTCAGTATAAGCTCATGTGCGTACTTAGGCCTAATGGCCTATGTCTGATTTATTTGTGCACAAGCGTTTCGATTGGAATATAGCATCCCCATGATCAGAGTCCTCGACATTCTTATCAGCAGCTTATCTTCAGTCTTCTTATCGGAAGCTGCGACCTCATGAGTAAGTGCAGGAGGAAGAACCTACCCACCGTGGCTGGCTTCACATACTAATTTTGATGAATATCCTTACCCACGCCTATACTCACCGCCTTACACACTCCAATATCCAAGTTCTTATGTGTATACGCGAATACTCACTTGCGAATACAATAATTACTAATTTGTACATATGAATACTAACCTACTTGAATACAAAGATAACTTATGAACACACGAATGCTAATCCCCGTCAATACGCTTAAACTCACCATCATTCAGTCGTGTCTAAAGGCTCATACACATTCAGCCGGTCGTGTCCCTCCTCACATACGAAGTCATTCAGTCGAGCAGTTACTCATAGAACCTCTCATTTACCTGTCTCTTGCTAACGCATTCACTTAGCCTCTCGTGCTATCCTTCTTTCACTCACTCAGGACCACTTACCCTCCAACCGTTACTCACCGTGGCATCACTAAAAACAACCGTTACTTCGGCAACAGTACACTAAACTGTCCAGAGAACACGTTAATCCCCTGGATACTGTTGTGCACCATACATCACACGCAAACTGTCTACCTAGTGGGAAATACGTCACTGTTTACGCTCCCAAGTTGCATACATACTAACACGCCTTTCCTCCCTATATAAGGCGGGGGGGTTGAGTCAACGTACAGTATATACCCACCCTACACCTATCCCACGCCCATGCAACACCTATTCGTCCCCATCTCAGCACCTCATGGATATAGGGTCATTCCTCTACCCCGCCACACCCCTCGGGTCAAAGACAACGTTGCAAGACACAGCGCTTCCACAGCAGGGCTGAACACAGATAACCCCCACAGATTCATTATATGACGTCTACCGCCCTCTTTCATTACAAATAATCTCTCTCTCTCTCTCTCTCTCTCTCTCTCTCTCTCTCTCCTCCTTCGCCGACCCTTATATTCTATTCATAATTCCTCCTAAACGTCGACATCAATCTCCACCTTCTCTTCGTCTACCACCACAACTTCGAACTATGCCCTCGACTACATTTCATAACCACGACCTCCACACATCTTGATGCCACACGTCATACTAACTTTTCTCACACACACAAAGTCACTGCAGATTAAGCTACTGCCACCATTCTAAAATCTCTGTGAAAAACATTCCATCACACTCATCATACAACCCCCCAGCCAAACAGATGTTCCTGCATCATATCCGCTCCCACAAAAAAAGCTTCCATGGTGCTCAGTGAGGGGGGATTTGGTTGGAATGGTGATGCGGTGTTTGTGTGTACGTCTCTCTCTCTCTCTCCCTCTCTCTCTCTCTCTCTCTCTCTCTCTCTCTCTCTCTCTCTCTCTCTCTCTCTCTCTCTCTCTCTCTCTCTCACACACACACACACACACACACACACACACACACACACACACACACACACACACACACTCTCTCTCTCTCTCCCTCTCCTCCTGTGTGTGTGTGTGTGTGTGTGTGTGTGTGTATGTGTGTGTGTGTGTGTGTGTGTGTGTTAAAATGGAACGAGGTTGACGTGGGTAGAGCACTGGTCATGGCAAAGATGTAGCACCTTAGGAGCTGTTAGAGAAGCTTTGAAAGGCAGGCAGGAAGGTCGGGCATGTCAAACGGGTGCGCAGAACCAGGAAAAGAAGAGGACGAACTCAACAGGGACCTGAGGGGACATATGAAGGGAAGGAAAGGACATTCTAATGTATATCAGGGAAGGAAAGTCTTCATTTTCATACGAAAGAAGGGTTTTGCAAGTAGGGTATACCGACGTAGAAGGAATGAGGAGTATGCGGTTGTACGTAAAGATATTTCTGTCGACTATAATGCAAGGTGATATGCAAAAATAAATTTCTATAGGTTTAAAAATAAATACGGTCATGAGGATGTGAAATGTGATGTGAGACAGAATTATGATATTTGTGGTCATTCTTCGTTATCTTTCGGTAGGACCAGGCGCTGATGATTGGTAACATTACAATATTATATACTGCACTGTGAAGATCATGCACCTCCTATATGATTGGCTAGATAGATAAATTAATAAACAAATAAATGGATTATAAATAAACATATTCTTGTATTTAAATTTAAAAAAACATGAACGGTGACAAACGTTAAAAAATAATTGACAACAGTATGAGAACATTACAAAGAATGAGGCACGTGCAAACATAATAAACTCATTGTGATATTCACTTGGGAACACTCTTACCACGCGCATAATGATAAATACACATCAGCTCACTATAATTTTATAAGCACATTTTTGTGACGATACATGTATGCAGTCACATACACGACACATACACACACTAGTACGCACACACACACACACACACACACACACACACACACACACACACACACACACACGTACAAAGGCGTGCACGAGACAGTTCACATATTGTCCTTTGATTGGGCCATTGTGCCTCGCGTATTAAACCCTCCCTCCTAGCGGGTATCGGCTCGAGCGAAGGGGAGTCTGACCGGGGAAAAAGAGAGTGAAGGGGAAGGGATAAGGAGGGGTGAGGAGGGGAAGGGAACATGAGAGAATAAGGAGGGGCGAGGTGGATGGAAGGAACCAGGAATAAAAGTGGTGGGGATGAAGCGAGACTGAGGACGAAAGAAAGAACGAAGAAATTAGAAAAAGGTGGAGATATGAAGGGTCATAAAGGAAAAGAGAGCTGGGTTTCATCAGAGAAAATTGGGAAGAGGTGAATTTAGGAAACGGTGGAAGAGAGGAGGGAAAAGGGGGAAGAAAGAAGAGAAAATAGACAGATAGAGAGAAAGAGATAAATAAATAGATAGAGAGAGAGAGAGAAAACGAGTGGTGAAGGAATGGATGATAGAGTTGGCGAAACATGAAATTGAAGACGTAGTAAAGAAAACGGAGTTGAAAGGCGAAGGGAGGAAGGGATGGGAAGATTATAAAGAAGTGGAGGGCATAAAAGAAGAAGGTCAATTGAACCGTGCTCATCCTATTTAGCTGCATTCATTCTGACAGGTTCAGCACCAGTTTCTACTTGTACTGCGCTGCACACAAGAGGAATTACTGCCCAACAAGAGCTTCAGTGTTCTGAGGGCTAAGTTCTATATCCTCGATCAATGGAAGCAATTTGTATGTTCACGCTGGGACATGCAATGTGAACATGCGTTTCTTTTTTATTTCTGTTTTTACTAAAATCAGCGATTCCATTATTTCCCCTAACAATCTCTAGTAATACTAAACTAAATTCAGCTTCAATGTTCTGAGGGCTAAGTTCTATATCCTCGATCAATGGAAGCAATTTGTATGTTCACGCTGGGACATGCGTTTCTTTTTTATTTCTGTTGTTACTAAAATCAGCGATTCCTTTATTTCCCCTAAAAATTCAACTAAAACCAAACACGGAGGACCATTTCAGAGCATCCTATTGTGTCTGCATGAGACAACGTGGGAAACGCGGACATCATCCTGAGGATTGACGTCATCCTGTGGACGGGAGAACGGCTCCGTGGGGTTAATCTAGGAAGAGTATAGATGAACTGAAAACTTGAGCCAGGGTTTGATGGATTCATGGGGCCGATTAAGCGAAAAAGGAAGTCAAGAGATGCCGTAGAGCAGGAGCCTCGTGTAATTAAGGAGAACTAATAGGTCGGGGGGACCGAGGAAACAAAAAAGCTTGAGGGAGAATAAACTGGCAAGAGCGCGGACAAAAAGTAGTACCCAACACGTGAACGTATATTTAACGGAGATCACTAGCACGGCTTTGCGGATGTCGGCTGCCTGACTGGCTTGCTGGCTTGCTGGCTGGCTTGCTGGCTGGCTGGAAGCCTGGCAGGTGTGTAGTTGAAACATTTTTTTGGAGGGGCTATGGTGGCTGAAAGCTTCTACTGGGTCTGGTGATCTTAGCCCTTAGATCCCGCCTACGATCGGTCTTTCCATCTGCCCAGCGGCTGCCCCTGCCACGTCCCTTTTCGTCCAAGGCTTAATCCGACTCACCGTTTGCCCTGATATCGCACAAGGGGCAACGAAAGAACCTCAACAGTTGGGGCAACGACGAAGCACAGCATTTATCTGGCGGCATTTATCACGAAACATTCAATGGTGTAATTTTCATACAGAGAAGAACTACGCCATGGAAACGCTAATTTTCATACAGAGAGGAACTACGCCATGGAAACGCTAATTTTCATACATGGAAACGTTATGGTTTATTTTCTGACCTGAATCTGCAAATCTCTACGATGTTGAATATCCTTAGGACACTCAGAAAACAATGTACATTTAATTGTCACAACATTTACGAGACCAAAAGGAATGATTAATTTATTTTTAATTTACCAACTATGATACAATTCCCTCTACTTTTATTAGTGCCCTTCTCGTTTGCCCTTCTCTTCAGTCCCCCTCCCCTTTCTTCACCCCGGCTGCATCTCATCCCATAACAATATGGTCACCAGTCCGTTTTATCACGTCATTAAGGTTGATAACCCGCTTGTTTTGTATGAAGCTCTCGCCCTTATGCTGTCCCCGCACTCATCAGTCCAATCGCAGGTCCTTTGGTCCCATCAGTCGTGAATGCCTGTCGTCATGGATGCGTACACGTGTACGTCTGTGTACGCGCGCATCTGTGTACGCCGTAGCTGAGCGTGTGACCATAGGCTGTGTGCACACTTGTATACGTGTTTAAGAGTGTGGGAAAGTTGGCAGAGATTCCTCCCCAGCAGAGCGCGTGCTGAACGGTGTGACGCGTATATACAAAGGAGATGGTGTGTATGCGGCTAGAGCGTGTGGGAGCGTGTAAGCGTGTAGGATGAAAGCAATTCTAATGGGACACATGTAAACAAAGGGAGTGGCGCCAACTTATTGTACATGAATGTGGGCGTTTACTTGAAGAAGGTACAAACTCTATGAAACAAATTTGCTCGAACGTGTACTTGAGAGAGAGAGAGAGAGAGAGAGAGAGAGAGAGAGAGAGAGAGAGAAAATACACAAACGCGCGCGCGCACTGTGGAAAACTCTTTGTATGCGAAGATCAACGCACTTAACCGAGGAAAACTCCTCCTACACTTAGTGTCATAACAACACAAATAGTGTCAATATAATGGAAACTTATTTTTTCAGAATATCTACATATACATACTGGCTACATGATCTTGAAGATGATATCTCAATGGCTTTATATAGGTTACTAGACACCCTATCGCTGTATTTGCCAAGTATACTAAAGCGAAGTGTTTTCATATTACATTCACAATCACCTGCACTTTCCCGAATGCATTCTTAAGAGAAAAATAAGACGTATTTTTGCAGATCATTCACGGGAAGTTTAACTCTACTGTATTAACACACGGACGCGTACCATCAACCGATCACAGCACATCACACCGTATACACGAACAACAGAACATCTCGCAAGTTATTCCACAACAGATACAAATCTTTACACCTGCATGTTCACCGCTGATCTCAGTCGTGTGTGTGCGTCTTCGTCACGCAGCGGACGGGTGCGCATGCGCGCCGAGTTGCTGCGGTGCAAGGCAACAGGCGATCCATCAAACGAGACTTGGGGCCCGACAGGGATATGAGCCGGGATTACTCTTCCCCCATGGGAAACAAACACCAGCCGGCATATGGCTCAGGTCAACACAGCACCAGCAAGTCTCAATAAGTCTCGCTCCCCCTCCTCCTCCTCCTCACTATCAACGCTCTCTGCATCTTCTAGAAAGACGCAGAGTGCGGGGTGATCTAATAGAAGTGTTCAAGTGGATCAAAGGCTATAACAAGAGTGAAGCAAACAAGGTCATCATAATAAAACAACAGGGCAGGACTCGCAGCAATGGGTTTAAACTGGACAAATTTAGATTTAAGAAGGAAATAGGCAAGAATTCGTTTACTAATAGGGTGGTCGATGAATGGAATAAATTTATTAACCATGTAGTAAGCGCTGAAACTATCAGTTGTTTTAAAAAACGATTAGACAACTTTATGGATGGGGATGACAGGCCTTATGGTCTTTTGCAGTCTCCTTTATTTCTTATGTTCTTCCATTCACCTCACCCTCCATTCTCAGGTGCACCGATCATGTTATCAGTTTTCCCATGGAGGCTCGTTCTGCCATTCATTCACAACACGGGGAGATCTATCTGAATCATGTGCATAAATAAAGTACTTTTTTCTGTCAGTGGCGTCCGGATATCACGCCATCTTTATTATCAATACTGATCTAAAAAATTGCATTCACGAACAGTATCACACACCCCGCCTATTCCTGACACAAATTCTTCCATAAGAATATCACTTCTTTAAACTCTACTTTTAGCATTAACGTCATTATCGATGTATTCAATAAATATTTTGTTGACATCAAACGGCTTTATTCAGCTTGAAGGGACCCCTCAATGCACATGGAAATATGTGTTATGTATACATTTCATTTTTCCTCAACTTTCCTTATTTTCATTCATATTTGGTTTAATCGCCCGTTTACTTTTTCATGACTTCATGAAAAAATAAGCGATGACATCATTTTATGATTCAATCTCGCATCCACATTGATCCACTGCATTTCCTTTCTCCACACATTAATTTGCCTTGATTAAGCGTGCTCTATACTGTCCTTTCCATCTTCCCTTTCACCATATAGGCCTACTTCTTCAGTATATATATATATATATATATATATATATATATATGTATATATATATATATATATATATATATATATATATATATATATATATATATATATATATATATATATATATGCCCCGCCTGTTCCCCGTCCCCCGTGAAAGGACGGGGAATCGGTGTTCGGTTGACTGCAAAGTGTACTAACTTGGGCTTCCACGCTGTTTGCAAAATATAATAGAATTGCATTTCACTATAGAATATTGTGGGTTTGTTTTTCGATGGGGAATATATTCCTGAATTTGTCGGTGGAGTTCCCGAACATATTGTATATACATAATATGTACATATACAAATGTCTGAATGAAGATGAAAGCTCCTTTTCTTTGGGGGTGACGGGGTGTTAATTACTCGTACCATAGCTTTGCAATTTCGCTGCTGGAGAAGACATTTAAAACAACTGCACTTGAACTGTGTTTCGACATAATTTCTGCAGTGCCCCACAAAATACTCCACTAACAAAGTGTCCACTATGCCTTCTCCAATTTGGCTATCCCCCCTTACACTCGTTCAATCGTCCTTGTGATTCCCCCCAGTTCCATGCCCTCCCCTCCCCTCCCCTCCCCCTCATCGCGATCTCCCCAGGCGTGGCTCGGATGTCGGCGTTCTGAGCTCACCGTCTCGGGTACGGGGAACGAAACGATCTGGTACGCCCCTCTTGCGCTCACTACGGAGGTCTGGTTGCCCACCCAGGACCGGGTGGAGTAGCGAGGCCCGGCTCGGCCGGGTGGAACCCGGGAGGATCCGGGGATCGATGGAGTTGAGGGGGAGATGTAGATGCGATGAAACGAACGAGGTGGGAATTGAAGAAGGGAACTCGGTGTGAAGTAGAGAGGAAAGGAGTATACATGAGTTGGAACGCTAAGATTTAAGAATTCTGGGGTGAATAATGAAAGGTGTACCAGGTAATGAGATTCTAAGCGCCACGTTCGAGAGGTTATATGACAATAATGGGAAAAATAAGGGAAAAGTAAGAAAAAATATGACAAGGCGTTGTAGAAATGATAAAGGAGTAGAAAGGACGGTAGCGAATAGGGGAAAATGAATTCTAATTTAAAGTAGAGAAGCATTTCTTCATGAATGAAAAACAGTCTACAGTCTCAAACAGAATGCTGTGAGACTTAGTCACAGGGGTGTTACGAAATATCTGTAGTATTTACAACAACAAAAATATGATCTCAATACTCCTTGACGGGGTGTGTATATACATGCACATATACGCGCGCGCGCACACACACACACACACACACACACACACACTGTTCCAAAAGTGTATGTCACATTCTAAGAACTCGTGTGCCATGAACTGCAAATAATATCAATATGGAAATGGTACAATTTAAAAGGTAAAATCATAACTTACAGTATATATAAATCGGATTTTTATATCCTCAACAATTATTAAGATATAAAATGTATTGTGACATATTTTTTTTTAACACCATATATATATATATATATATGTGTGTGTGTGTGTGTGTGTGTATATACACACGCAGACACGTATATGCTCATGATCTTACAAAAAGCTCACGCTCACGCGCATGCAGTCACGTGATGTATTTTTGAAGATTTGCAACATTCATGACCAACAGGTGTTTATACTTGTACATACAAGGGTTCACGGACACAACCATTGTACATTTACATATTTTTCTTGTACACTCTCAAGTGCAAACGCGCAAGTACATGTGGCAATCATGCGTAAGTTTAGCATAAATGTGCACACATACACACTATATGTATATATATATATATATATATATATATATATATATATATATTTACATTATTATAGGTTTTATTTATTATTTTATTATTATTGTGATTTTTTCGCATCCGACCTAGATATGGACCAAAAGGTCTCCTGTCGGCATGCTCCGCCTTTGTAACACTTTGTATGTCTATATGCTTATATAAAACACGTATGCATTAAATGGACATGAGGTAGCGATTAACCATTAAAAATGGAATACAACTTAATTTTATTCCGGACTCTCTGAACCACTTGGGATTCTCTGGGTATTCATTTCGGTGCCGGTATGGTGTGTGGCCTTTCTCTGTGACCTGCCCTGTTTGAATGTGTCCTACCTCAGGAATTTTTTTAAACAAGGTTAGGGTAGGTTAGCTTAGGTACCTTAACGTAACTTAACCTAACCTGTTTGATTGTGTCCTACCTCAGGAATTTTATGAAACAAGGTTAGGGTAGGTTAGCTTAGGTAACTTAACGTAACTTAACCTAACCTAATCTAACCTAACTTAACTTAACCTAATTGGAAAGGTAGGCCATATATTATACCAAATAAAAAAAATCGTCAGGTGCATCCAAATGGTAGGCCACATACTCGGGTACGGACAGTTGCTCACTGGATAGTTGCTCACCGGATAATTGCTCACCGGACAATCGCTCACCGGAGAAGTGACAAATAGGACACTTGCTCACCAAAGATTTTTTTTTACTTTTCTTGAACTTGATAACAAACAATGTACAGGATTTTTTAGTTATATTTAGGTTTATTACAGCAATAATACACAAACAATATCCAAACTTTCATGTTCAAGAAAAGTAAAAAATCTTTGGTGAGCAAGTGTCCTATTTGTCACTTCTCCGGTGAGCGATTGTCCGGTGAGCAATTATCCGGTGAGCAACTATCCGGTGAGCAACTATCCAGTGAGCAACTGTCCTACACCCCCACATACTATACCGGCATCTTTACTTCCTCAACTGCCGTTTCTTTGACAGGTAATTTGACCATACCCAATTGATCTATTAAATCACGTAGTGTATTACATATAAATCTTGTGAATCGATTGATATGTATCTTTTTTGCATTAATATTTTCTTTGGCGTTGCCCAGTCAGGAATTCTTCTATATCCAGTGAATCTGAGGCATCATGAAGTGCATACTTGTTCTTTTTTGTATGCAAATATATGTGTTTGTTTTTATGAATATTTCTAACTTCCCTGACGTCTGTAAAAGAACCAATCGAAGGCGATAATTCATCTTGAATCAGTAAACCTATTCCTCGGCCAACACCTCAGTTCTCAAACGAGTTCTAAATAAGTTCGGTTGGGTCAGGTCAAGCCGGGTCAGGTCAGGTAAGGTTAAGTTACTTTTGCTAGGTTAGGTTACTTTATTTAGGTTAGATTTTCCAGGTTAGGTTAATTTTGTTAGGATAAGTTGGTAATGTTAGAATGGGTTTGGTCGTTTTGTTAGGTTATTTTTTAAGTTAGGTTATATTTTGTCAGGATTGGTCACTTTTTTTTTATTAGGTTTTGTTAGGTTAGGTTACTTTCATTAGTTAGGTTTAGCTGTATTCAACTTTTTTAATTTTTCATTTGACAGTTTCCCTGGCCTTTGTAGACCTCGATACTATCGGCAGGGGCTGCAGATCAAAGTTGCCATGGTCATAACTATAGTATATGTGTCTATGAATAATAAAGAATTATCTATACATAAATTTCAATCTTTCCTTTTTTCTTAATACTGATGTTTTAAGCTGATTGTCCTATTATAGCATGAAGATGAGGACTAATTGTCCAAAAGATTAAATGTCCGAGGACTAAATGTCCAAAGTTATTTTTCAAAGGAAGACTAATTGTCAGGAGACTAAATGTCAGAAGACTAAATGTTCAGAGGACTAAATGTCCGGAGACTAAATGTGCACAGTTTTTTTTTTCCAAAGGAAGACTAATTGTCAGAAGGCTAAATGTCCGAAGACTAAATGTCCAGAAGACTAAATGTCCGAAGACTAAATGGGTGGATCCCGCTTTTAGTACACAACTTTGGTTTCGAAAATTGTCATCTTCCTACTCGGAACCGCACTTCTAAAGAAAAGACATATTATGGTTGTGCCTTGTCCTTTTTGGCTACCCCCCTGGTAAGGGAAAAAAAAAAGCCTTGGTATATGTATGTATGTATGTATGGTTTTCATATATTTGTACAACCCATGAGGCATCACAACATTCAAATTGAATGAAAATATATATCCAATGAAAAAAAAACAATGAAAAGAAGAAAAGGTAATTGAGGAAATATTTATCTTTCAGTAAAACAAAGAAGACTTACGGAACTTCAATGGAGTATAGTTCTTTACTTTAACCAAATCGCTTCACTGCCACCTCATCTTCAACATTTGTCAGTTCTTAAGAATCCAAGTGCATAAGCCTACATACGTATACATGTATGCATAAATCCATACACACACAATTATGTAATATACAGTATGTACACACAAACACACTCGAATACACGCGCGCTTAGGCTCCCTTCATCTCGCCTGGGAAAGCTGTGTGCGTTCGCGCGCGCGAGTTTAACGTCCTGGACTCAAATTACGAGCTCGACCTTCTCAGCGTTCTCTACTCTAGTCGCTGCATACCCGTCTTTATCACCAAGTGACACTCCTACCTCTCTCTCTTTCTCTCTCTCTCTCTCTCTCTCTCTCTCTTTCTCTCTCTCTCTACCTGTATCATCTTCTCATGACAGTACACCAACAGACAAAATCATTTTTTCCCCTGCCTCTATCAGTTAGTATGATGCATCAACTGCATGTTTTTATGCAGTCGAGATTGTAGGGGTTTGGCGACATACCTACATTATGGACCAAACCACGCAGCATTCTTTTGTGATTGGAGACTGATATACACTCAAAAAATAATAATGATCACTTTTGATTTTACTGTTCCTTCATTCTATTGCCCTTCTTAAACCAACCGCCCTTTACCACCCCTGTGATTACACCTTTTCGGTGCGATGTCGCTCCCAAGGACCAAATAAATAAATAAAAGATGAATATATATATATATATATATATATATATATCTATATATCTATATATATATATATATATATATATTGGAAATTGGTATGTTATAACACATTTGTAAAAGTTCACTATAACCCACTATCGGAGAAATAATAACGGAAAATACAGGGAAACTGTATATTTCGACTATCTGTAGTCCTCTTCAGCGGAAGATATATATATCATTCGCATCACCGTCACTTCAAAATCACCTGTCTTACTACTCCTATCGATGAGGGAACTGAAGGCAAACAAACGTCATAGATGTCGTCGGACTTCCCTAACCAATCAAGGGACGGCTGAGCAGAATAACGGGAACCAATTAGCGTTGGGGATCGTATGTCGCTTGCGTGGGTATCTGGTGTCTCGGCAGTAAATACGGGGGCATCGCATGACGGGAGGGTGTAGTAGGGAGAATGAAGAGGAACTGGAGGAGGAGGAGGAGAGGGAGGTGAGGGGGTGGAGACGATAAGGAGGGGAAAAGTAATAGAGACGAAGGGATCTAGAAGTAAGAAATATGGGTCACACGGGCTAAGTGACGACATTATCTTTTCTGTTGACACAGACCTTACGAAGCAAGTGAGACAACATTCATTCCATAAGAAATGGTTTTAAGAAATAATGTAATAGGAATGAAAAAGGGAGCTTAGGAGAAAGGTACATTAAGGAAAAGGCTCACGTAGTAAGGAGGCGATGGTGAAAAACAAGAAATCGAAGCAAAGGAGGTTGGGGGAATGGGTCAGTTCACGTGAGTGGAAGTACGTGGAGTGGGATAGTGGAGTGGATAGTTGCAGGTCATTGCAAAGTCGGCAAGAATGGATGGGAGAAGAGCAATAGATATATGAAAAAGAATTAAGCTTAAAAAATTAAACAGGACGTACTAAAAGATTGCTAGAGATGTGCACTCAAAACAAGGGTGGCCGAGGAAATGGGTACTCGCGTCGGCGCGTGTGTGGTGTGTGTGTGATTCACCATGGTCTTGGATCACATGTTAGACTTGTGATCGACAGCTATTTCCCTCCCGGAAGAGAGCTCAGAGCTCACATATGACCAATCTATGGGTAATGCTGTGACCTTACACGCACACCTCTCCCAACTCCCCGCCCAAGAGAGTTGGAGTAACGACTCCCAGCGCAGCGATACTGAAATTATTTCAGCCTTGGGGGGATTCGAACCCGGACCGCCGTAGTGGCGGCCGCGAAAGCTACCACTGCGCCGTCAAATGTGTGTGTGTGTGTGTGTGTGTGTGTGTGTGTGTGTGCACTCGCTTACGTGTGTATAAATAGCGTTATGATGGTGCTGGATATACACGAACACCGAGTACAGGTCAAGTTAAGGCCGGGTGCAGGTCGGGCATGACTTCACTGAGCAACAAACACAGGAAGTTGAGATAAAACACATCCAGTCCAGCCAAGAGGAGGTATTAAGCCCGGCCGTGGACCAGGATGTGACAGGCCAGGGGTCCTGCCAAGTGCATAATGACTGAATGGACGCATGTGGCATTATTAGGAAGAGGGTGATTGGGGGTACGTGTGTCTGTGTATATGTTTGTATTTCTACATGCGCAATTGTGTTGCGTGTGTGTGTGCTTCTGTACCAGGTAGCGTCGTGCAATGTTCATAAATGTAAATATTACTGATAAAATCTTCATACGGTTTCACAGTCGTACAAAGGTTGATCTAGCGTAATCACGAGAACATATGAAATCACGCACATTCTGCAAAAATAAATGTTAATCTTTTATTATTATCATATTCTCGATCAACAACAATAACTGACATGGTTAAACCTATGACCGCCGAACTTGCATACTTGTGTATGAGGAGGAATGAATGTTGTGTGATGACGTGATGTCAACTCGTTGTTGACATTTTCAGCAGCCAACAAAAACACTTGCCCCTGTAAGCAGACCCTTTCATATGCAAACAATGTAAGGCGAGCATAACGGTTGAAAGACACGGTGCTCGTATATCTATTCAACAATATGGCGTCTTGGAACATGAACTTGCACATAATACACGCACACTACACGAATGCGGGTATAGATGCACGCGCGCACACACACACACACACACACACACACACGCATACACGCACGCACGCACACTCACACGCGCGTGCAAACATTCTCCAAAGGTATAACACTGCGGCAGCAAATCTTGAAATCATCGCCTCTGATCGCGCCTCATGGCGCACGAAGTGCTCACAAGGGGTCAAACATCTTGAGTTTGCTTGTAACCAAGGACGGGACGACCGGCGGGAATAAAAACATCATCTGATAAAGATCTGACTTGCCCGGAGTGTGGTAGGATATGTGGATCAAGAATTGGGCTCCACAGTCACCTCCGTTGGCATCAGCGACAAAGACCTCAGCATCACCACCCAACTTCACTCACATCATCTTACCTCACCGGAGCACTGTCGTCGTCGATCACCGACGGACCGCCCTATGCTTAAGTGTGTGTGTGTGTGTGTGTGTGTGTGTGTGTGTGTGTGTGTGTGTTTACTAAAACGCTTTCTTATCGCTGAAATTGTGTGATGTGTGGAACAAACTGCATGGGCACGGGGAGTACTGTGCGAGAATTTAAGGTCAAACTGGATGCTATACAATAGCTGAATCAGCACAGGCATAGCTGTCTTCCCGTAAAAGACCAAGTGAACACACACACACACACACTCACACACTCACACACAGAAGCACGCACGCACGCACGCTCATACGCGCGTGCAAACATGTCCTAGTTGCCTGAGGCTTAACCAGTGACAAAGGAACTGCGGACAGGTGTTACCGAAGTGTAATTGAGGTGGGTGGAGTTAATGAAGGGAAATCATGGTTTTCCGTCACACAAATGAAAATCTGAAAAATAATTTCGAAGGCAGGTGAAGGGACGGTGATTCGATAAACATGACGACCAATGAAGGAAATGTAAATCTTGGTTTCCATGCTGAACAAGAAAATGACTACCAATATAATTCACGAGATAGTAAATCTGGAACAGCCAAGAACAAGAATGGCAAAGATGAATGAATTACTGAGGACAGTAGAAGATATGAATAAAACAAAGATGTTTGTACATGGGTTCAAATTATATCCCAAAGTTTAGAAGTAGTGGAATTGGAAAACACCCAGAGGGAACAGAATTAAAGAGAGAACCAAAAGAGTATGTTTGATAATTTGGAAAGAGGTTGTGACATAGTGAAAACAGAGAAAGGTATAAGAACATAAGAATGAAGGAGACTGCAAGAGACCATAAAGCCTACACTAGGCAGCTCCGTATCCATCACCACCTGTCATCCCCATCCATAAAGTTGTCTAATCGTTTCTTAAAACAACTGATAGTTTCAGCGCTTACTACATTGGTTACTAAGTTTATTCCATTCGTCAATCACCCTATTAGTAAACCAATTCTTGCCTATTTCCTTTTTAAATATAAATTTGTCCAGTTTATAACCATTACTGCGAGTTCTGCCCTGTTGTTTTGATATGATGACCTTGTTTGCCGATAGCCTCTACCTCCATGGCTTGAAAAAGTATGTTGATTAATGGTAGGGAGTGTAGAGTAAGTGCTCCAAATGGACATCACCAACACAAAGCCCGAAATCCATTGCGGTCTGGGTACAGGAAACTACAGACCTTTAATCTTTGGAGTCAAAAATCCTCTTCGTTGACATTCAAGCCTTACTTTGGTCAATTTTCAACAAATTGTTGGGCGTGTTTTACAGGAATATATATATATATATATATATATATATATATATATAGTGAATAAAAATTATGTTAATAGGTGTTCTGCAATATTATACTTTGAATACATGCCTTGATCTTCTTCTTTGCCTAGTGAATTACATTTGATTTATGCTGCTAAGAGACTTATTCTTGATGCCAGTATCAATAATTTTCGCTTTATTGTCTTCCTTCAAACCTCCATTGTAATATGTGGTTTTATGCTACAAAGGTCAATAGGCTAGAGTGTATATGAAAACGACTTTGGGTACAATCAACTCATCGTAAACATTAATTAAAAAAGTCCAACATAAAACGGCTCTATTAATACTTAATAGCACGGGCACAAAAACCAAAATTCCAGCACAATTCAATTCATAATGGCAACCACATCTCCCTTCTTTAAAATGTGTACTCCGCCACAATGAATTCCTAGCTATCATAATTCCTGGAGTATACGGTACTGGCCAAAGACGGCCCAATGCGTACGTGCTGCGTGATACATTAATTATATAAGGCGTCATCATGGAAGCCACAAAACCGTTAACATCCACGAGCTTCTGCCAAAAATATTTTTTACTTTTACGCATTTTGTTGTGGATAAACATTTTTACAACCTGCGCATCTCAGCGCAATTCCATACGACGTGTACATAAATTGTGGTGCTATTGCTTAGGATTAATGACAAAATGTGTGTGTGTGCGTGTGTGTGTGTGTGTGTGTGTGTGTGGAGAGAAGGAGAGAGAGAGAGAGAGAGAGAGAGAGAAACAGTAAATGTGAGGAAACAAAAAAAAAAATGAGAAGGACGATGGTGAAATAAAGGACTGCCTGACTGCAGATCTATCAGAAAGTGTGTACAAAATTACAGTGAAGACAGGATAGCTGATCTACTTTTATGTTAACGTCTCAAGCCCAGACTGTGCTAGGAAATAAACAGTTCCTTCATACAAGGACATAAGTATGGCAGAAGCCTGAATGAATTTAGTCTACAAATTAGAAATTACTTACACAATTTATATAAAACAGGACGGACTGAATACCCACATCCGGTACTTTCGAATAAGAGTTGGAACTACAGGAAGGAAAGAAGTATCTCTGAGGGAATTTGCAGTTTAACATGTAAATTCTTAGAGTAAGGACGTTAACCTTTTTCACTGAAGAGAGTAAGAAGACAAGAAGAATGTGTGAATAAAGGGCGAGGATGGGGGAGGGAGAGAATGGGAACATTGAAGAAACGAAAAGGAGAACATTGAAGACACATAAGAACATAAGAAACGAAAAGGAGAACATTGAAGACACATAAGAACATAAGAAACGAAAAGGAGAACATTGAAGACACATAAGAACATAAGAAACGAAAAGGAGAACATTGAAGACACATAAGAACATTGAAGAAACGAAAAGGAGAACATTGAAGACACATAAGAACATAAGAAACGAAAAGGAGAACATTGAAGACACATAAGAACATAAGAAACGAAAAGGAGAACATTGAAGACACATAAGAACATTGAAGAAACGAAAAGGAGAACATTGAAGACACATAAGAACATAAGAAACGAAAAGGAGAACATTGAAGACACATAAGAACATAAGAAACGAAAAGGAGAACATTGAAGACACATAAGAACATTGAAGAAACGAAAAGGAGAACATTGAAGACACATAAGAACATAAGAAACGAAAAGGAGAACATTGAAGACACATAAGAACATAAGAAACGAAAAGGAGAACATTGAAGACACATAAGAACATTGAAGAAACGAAAAGGAGAACATTGAAGACACATAAGAACATAAGAAACGAAAAGGAGAACATTGAAGACACATAAGAACATAAGAAACGAAAAGGAGAACATTGAAGACACATAAGAACATTGAAGAAACGAAAAGGAGAACATTGAAGACACATAAGAACATAAGAAACGAAAAGGAGAACATTGAAGACACATAAGAACATAAGAAACGAAAAGGAGAACATTGAAGACACATAAGAACATTGAAGAAACGAAAAGGAGAACATTGAAGACACATAAGAACATAAGAAACGAAAAGGAGAACATTGAAGACACATAAGAACATAAGAAACGAAAAGGAGAACATTGAAGACACATAAGAACATTGAAGAAACGAAAAGGAGAACATTGAAGACACATAAGAACATAAGAAACGAAAAGGAGAACATTGAAGACACATAAGAACATAAGAAACGAAAAGGAGAACATTGAAGACACATAAGAACATTGAAGAAACGAAAAGGAGAACATTGAAGACACATAAGAACATAAGAAACGACAAGGAGAACATTGAGACATAAGAACATAAGAAACGAAAAAGGAGAACATTGAAGAAACGAAAAGGAGAACATTGAAGACACATAAGAACATAAGAAACGAAAAGGAGAACATTGAAGACACATAAGAACATTGAAGAAACGAAAAGGAGAACATTGAAGACACATAAGAACATTGAAGAAACGAAAAGGAGAACATTGAAGACACATAAGAACATTGAAGAAACGAAAAGGAGAACATTGGGAAGACACATAAGAACATTGAAGAAACGAAAAGGAAGTAACCAGAACAACACGAGCGAGAATGTGATAGGGCAGCAACGTGTAGTTCTGAACTTCGTGCTTGCAGCACATCGCCGTCAGTGATCTGTTAGGGGAAGCCGTTGTTCGGCAGACAAAAATCGTCATTTTCCACTTGAGAACGTTCCGCTCCAGCGAACGGGAGGACGCTGGGCCGACCCTCGTGCCAGCCACCGCACCGCGCTCGCTGTCACACTGCCCAACCCATAGGACGTCGACACGCACGCCCACGCACGCGTGCGCGCACACACACACACACACATACACACACACAAAACATCTTTTCACTGTCATTGTTTTATAATGGATATATATTTTCAGCAGTAATGCTGCTATACCCAATAAACCGATTATTATTATTATTATTATTATTGTTATTACACACACACACACACACACACACACACACACACACGCATGCATGCACACGAGTACACACATACACATAAATACATACGCAAAGTAGACCACTTAGAAAAAGAAACTAACGAAGCAGAGCGCTTTCGTATATTACATCTTCAGTGCACTTTTTGCACTGAAGATGTAATATACGAAAGCGCTCTGCTTCGTTAGTTTCTTTTTCCGAGTGGTCTACTTTGCATAAGTGAACACACGTACCCGTGTTCTTATTAGCATAAATACATACATACATGCATACATACATATACACACACACACACACAGACACACACACACACACACACACACACACACACACACAAACGCACACGGAGAGAGAGAGAAAGAGCATCTGTCGATGCTCTTAGAGGCCCATTGAGAATCATATAGGAAACCACAAACACTTCACCCAGTGCTTCAACAGACCCGTTGTACCAAGACGTCAAGTTGCAGTCTGTGCAATCGTAGACATTATCACTGCGGGCAACTTCCAAGCCAACTTCTCCTCGACTGAACATGCTGGTAGGCTTCCCTGTAACTCTTACTTAAGATTTACACATTAATTCTAGTCGTCGCTAGGCGATTATACAATCCCCTGTGCGGTACAAGAATCAACCTCATTTAAATCAACATTTTCAGTGTTATCTGCAACTCACAATTGTTCTGGCTGATATCGAATGATTCTATTCTTTACAGGGAACACACTCCACAGATACCGAAAGGGTTAAGCTCTTCAGAGGAGTAATGCATACTGCCGATTCTTTTGTGGCAAAAACGCTGAAAAGGATCTACAACAGGCCACCGTCAATAAATCGTTTAAACCCCGCCCCCCATCCCCCACCCCAACCCGCGCCACCGTCAGTAAATCGTTTAATTACCCTCACACACACACAACATGCCATTGTATACTGAAGAAAAGTATTTTCCAGGGTCATTTCGTATCCCTTCCGTTATAGGTTATAAATGATGCGCGGGCGCGTGTGGTATTGTCTATCAACAACTCTTAGTAATATTTTTTTTTAATTCCATGTCTTTGTCTTAGAGTGGACACACGCCAATGCAAACCCTCTTCGTCGTTTCCCTTACTTCGTCAATCTTACATCTTTCAATTCAGTCTTTTCTTCAACTTAGATTCGTCCACTTTCAAGTTCCTGATCACCTTCACACTTCCTTCCTGACGTCTCTCTCCCTCCTCCATATATTGCATTATAGTGATACTATTAGTATACTTATACTACGTTAGCGATGGTAGTATGACCTCTCGTGACATCACCACGCATGGCACTGTACCTCCCCGGCCTCTCGCGGAGGGCAGCCATCCGTAGGTCGCGGGGTCATGTCTATGTAAGCACCTTTTTTCAAAGTTCTTATCATAGGAGCTAATACATGTTATGACCTCGGCGACCCCTGTGGTCACAGCCGACGTAACTGTATTCACTCGATGCGTTCTTCTCTCTCTCTCTCTCTCTCTCTCTCTCTCTCTGTGTGTGTGTGTGTGTGTGTGTGTGTGTGTGTGTGTGTGTGTGTGACAACTACTGTAATATCAGCTTTGTGTTTTCGGAGTAGCACATTTTATCATCCATTCTCTCGGTATTCGTACTACGATCAGATAGTATCACTACTCCCCACGTCCAAGTGCCTTCCCAGTGCCAGCTTCTTCAATACCCACCACTTCCACTTCCACGTCCACGTCGATCTCCCCTCCTCCCCAACCGACAACATTCCGCCACTTCCCTCTTCGCCTTATCGAAGACCCGCCCGCTCAAGTTGGTGCCAATGAGTGGCAGTGCGATACGAGGGTCCGGACCATAAACAGCTGTCGTGGCACCGGTCTGGGTAGCGTCAATGACGCCTTCCAACGCCCTGGCATTTTACCTCATGGTGGTGGTGGGTTTAGGGGACGAGGGGAAGGGGTTGGATGTGTGTGGGCTAGGAAAAGGGTTAGGGAGAATAAACACGAGAACAGGTGGAAGCAGGTGGTCGAGGAAGGAGTTGTTTTAAGGAATAAAGAGAGGCAATAGTAGGAATGGGAGGAAGGATAGGAGGGAGGGAGGGAGGGAGGGAGGAAGGAAGGATAGGAGGGAGGAAGGAAGGATAGGAGGGAGGGAGGAAGGAAGCAGCGGGTACGAGGCCACAACGACAAGAAGGAAAACACGACTGATTGTCTTTGAAAAAATCATCTGACACTCGTTTATATAAAACTATTTTGAAGTGGTAACTCTCATAATCCTTCGACTAACTGAAGACATCAACCAGTTTTGTTCCAGCTAAGGACAAGCGACTTTATACAACCGAGTGTGCAAAATCGAAGTAAAATATCCAAAGCAAGTTACTAAACCCACAGTCGCGACCTAAAGGAGTATAACGAAGCTGCTCCCTATGGCAGAGGAGTGTTCGAAAAAAGAAAACATAAAATGAATGTCTGCATTGGTTTACTGGTGAAACATTAATGCCTAATAAGCGATTTAGTGCAACATTTTTTTCTTCAAAAAGAGGTATGCTTATTATCAATAACATTGTATACTGCACATCTACATTTCCCCTGTAAACTGCGGGGATGCTCCTTACAAACTTGCTTATGGTTGCCGTCGGGCGATTTTAGTCATCTGAAGGAATTCCTCGTGGTTTCAGGGTTAAAGCCCATCTCGATTAGCCCATACCGTTCCCTGGCTGTCACCTGTCGATTTTATTCACTAAGGGAATCCCCCCACCCTAGCGTTTTTCAACAATCGGAAACCTTTTGTATTGCTTGGCAACTACATACACAATCTGTTCTAATTTAGAGGGAATCGTTCAGCTCTTAGAAATGATTGCTTTCGAGTAACATGAGGCAAAACGGGGTCCCACATCACCGTGACTCCATTTTACCCTGACGCTGTCCCTTTTGACGTTATCCAACATGAAACCTGTGGCTACAGAACGCATCTCAGAATAGTTTAACGTCCTCCATGTAGTAAGGTTACCATTTCTTAACAGTATGAGATTCACAAGAGGGATTCCCAGCTCACATCGCAGTGGACCACTAAGAGGGGAAGGATTCCGGGGAATGTGCAAGGGGTAAATACTAACCAGAAAACTGCGCAAACTTCCTGGTAAATATATAGGGAGGGGTAAATAGGAGAAGGAAAAATATAGAAAATGAATAATGGAGGCATATACTTCAGTTAAAGCCAATATCGACACCTCCCGTAGCGAAGGTGAGAACAGAGTCTACCAAAGACCCGACACAGACTTCAACCAAACACCCGTAGTAACAACACTCTCTTCGTCTGGAGGTTCCAATTCTAAGGACAAAATAGCCCAAGGTAACCGACCCGGCGAACAAAGACACAACACGCCAGAGCATGGCGTAAAAACGACGCCCACCGAACAATGGGAGTTGGCGCAATGTCGAGTAAGCAAAAGGATGCTACTCGCCCGTCCATGAAGCGGTCGGGGCTGCAGCTGGCCACCCTGATGACGCCAGGGGCCGCGCTCGAGTTCCTGGGGCGCAGCGGGAGGTGGTTTTGTCCATGAACATTAGATGCTGTTAGACGAGACACTAGGATATTCTAGCATCACCGACCAGACACAGCAGTCTCCTGCTGCGACGCGACATGAGCGTGTGGCCCTTGGCTTTATCAGGGGCGTGGTCTTCTCTCCTTACCACGCGAAGCAATATACCTAAAAGCTTTTTGACCTCTTAACGGCTTCCTGAAGGTCGTAGCATCGATCTCTGGTGTGGCATTAGCACACTTCCTCCTAAAGACAACCAACATGAGACTATGGTCAGAGTCATCATCATTACCCTGGGGCGTGACGCCACTTCCCGGAACTGATGGAACAACGCAGCACTTCCGGATGACGCTGTCAGCAGAATCACAGATCCTACTAATGCTCACACACGTGGCGCCCTCCTTCGCCTCTCTCTGTCATGACTTAGCAAATAAAGCAGGAGACAAAAAATCTGAACAAGTTATTTAAGTAAGAAGAGATAATTAAAACCTTGTAACAGCAGAAATTCTCCGTCAGCTTTGTAGTAAAGAAGAAAGAAGAAATTAATTGCTTTTACTTCTACCTCCAGTGACGTTTAGCTAATGCATTTGACAACTTAGCTCTTGACAACGTACTAGCAGTAGATACCTATAAGGCGAAAAACCTGCAGTTAGAAAGGAAAAATAATTTACTTCTGTTTCAAATGCTGTTTGGCAAATTCTTTTAACAGCGTGCCAACATAAAAAAGCTGAACATGTCAGAAAAAGAAAAAGACGAACGCATAAACAGTTGTAAAATTATATATATATATATATATATATATATATATATATATATATATTGTGTATGCGTTTGTACATGTGTATGTATACATATACATATCTATACATACCGGTGCATATGTACATACATACACAGTTGTGGAAAACAGGGGTGGGTGGAGTGAGCTTGAGGGGACGACCAAAAATAAAATGAATGGATGGGGTGAAAGGGAATTTGAGCAAGAAGGATGTGTTGTTGGGCAGGGAAGGGAGAATGTAGGGGATAGGCGTGAGTGGAAAATGGTTGTGCATAGATAATGTTTTGACGCAGCCCGAAGGGAATTCTTCCCGTCTTTTCTATTTTTCGCATGATGGGACGAGAAGGAAGGGTCGTCGAGTAGATTAAGCGGCCATGCTGTGGATGTCCTGTTTCTTGCTTCATTGCTTTTAAACCGAGCGCTGGGCAGGAGATAGGGATGGTGTTTGAAGTTGAATGGGAGGAAGTGGTGCGGCATATGAGTTATGGGGTGCGGCATATTAATTATGAGGACTGGGAATAGGTTTGCCTTCATGGTTGATAGAAAAACCACCCATTCACACACACACACACATACGCACGCAAATATATATATATATATATATATATATATATGTATTTATATATATATATATATATATATACAGTGAAAAGGGTAGAAAAAACAATTAGATAGATGTATCTTTCATATCTAACGCTCTGGCTTGCCTCTGAATGAATGGTCGTACGTTCGAAAGTGCTCACGGTACTGGCCGCCTCAGAATCTCGTGATCTGTGTGGTCCTCTCTGTTTGTCCACCTCATCGTGCTTACTCGTCTCGCAATCTCTGCTTCGTCATCTTTTGTCCATGTCGTACCATTTGTCCGTTTCATCTTTGTAACCATTAGTTCCCCGGTCGTCTTTGCTCGATTGACGAAACCATCCATGTGGTTGCTGGCTTCTTCTTTATTAACGTGCCCAGCATTTTCGCCCCAAGTTTTGTAGTGTTGACGGGAAAAAGTGGTTGAAGTCTGTTGTAGGTTGTGATGTGAGAGCATCGAAAGGGATCGATGCGGCATTTCGAGCTGCCCTGTCGGCTTGTACGCTACCGGGCATAATAGCATATAATGACATCCAGCAAAAGAAGACATATTTGAGGTTGGGGGAGGGAAGGGGGTGCAGAGAGGGGTGGGGTGGCAGGATGGAACTTTTGATGAATACGAGAGGGTTATCCCTCCTCATTTCACCTGTTGGTTAGTTGATTCCATTTTTATGGCCACAAATTTGGTGACCCTGCTAGGCTCTGTTTCCAGTCAGGTGGAGAAAATGTAGACTGTGTTTGGGGCATATTTTTCTTAGCCCCTTCATGTGATGAACAGAGTAGATCCTGAAAAAGCTGCTCAGGCGTGCAGGTGGCTGACAAACTGTCACGGTCCTCATTCCTAGTACTAGGCGACTAACGACCTTAACTACCTGCATGTAGATTGCGACTAAAGGCTTCCAAGAATCTCTTGCCCTACTATCACGCATGATCACCGTGGGACTTTGGTTAATGAAAGGGTAGAACAAAGTTATTGCTAGTATAGTAGAAGGGGAAGTTATAACTGACTGAATATTCTGTTAGTTGGTTGGCCAATAATTCACACTTAGCATCGACTTCCCTGTTGTGTGTTGAGCTCGCTGGCAGTGAGGCAGCAGGTAGCCATTCACCATGGATGTAATATTCCATGTACAGTGAATTCCTAATCTTTCCTTTTTTCACTAGGGATGTAATATTCCATGTATGGTGAATTCCCAATCTTTCCTCTTCTTTCATATCATGATCCTCTGTACTAGCCCCTGCATTCGCCCTCCTGAACTCACCACCTCCATTCCAAGGGTTCGTCTGAGGATGATGAAGGTAGGTACCCTCAGACCTCCTGGGGAGGTGTGGACGGGACGCAGCAGGACAGCCGTGTTGCACAGCACTACAGCAGGGTGCATCTGGGATGAGGATGAAGGAGAGGGAACGGGAGAAATGTACAAGAAAGAAGGAAGAAGGGTGTGTAAGAACTCTGTATATGATACGGAGGGCGTCTATGGAAGAGGGTATAGAGAACTACTTAGACACTGGAAGGACGTAGACTTTCCAGAAGTGAAATACGTTCTGGAAATTCCATGCACAATATTTCTGAACTTGTCGGAGGGAAGTGAAAAAAGAAGGAAAGTGGGAAGGGAGAATGTACACTTTTACTGTCGTGCAGAGGCAGTGCAATGTAGTTCAGTTCGAAGCTTTAAGAATCATTTAGATAAACACCTAAGCAAGACGCTGTAATGATGATCATTTATTTTATGTTACTTGTGTTTGTTTTGTTATCCTTTGTCTATTTGATTCTCATTTATTATTAGTTATGTGTCAATTTATTATCATTTATTATTAGTTATGTGTCAATTTATTATCATTTACTATTTACCTGCTTGTTTATTATTTAAATATACCTATGCATTTAGTTATGTATTTTATTTGTTATTTACATTATAATAGTTTTTATTATTATGATTTTTTTCGCATCCGACCTAGATATGGACCAAAAGGTCTCCTGTCGGCATGCTCCGCCTTTGTAATCCTTTGTGCTCAGCGGTAGAGAAATCCTCTTGCAATACGAATAACCTATAGGATAACTGCGGTATGATGAGTAATGTACATGGATTCCCGACCACACGAAAACCAGCATATACTTTCGAGCGTGCGCGCGTGCGTTAAATCTATTCAACGAAATACGCATGCAAGATCATACAAAGAGTCCCCCGCCGTGTTGCCATGTGAAGAATAGCCACCCCAGACTTGTTCATATGAAGAAATCCCCCAACCCCCCACCCTCGCACTCCTTAGACCACGCCGAGGGGGAAAGTCTCCACATGATTCCATTTTAGTTATATCGAATTAAACTAGGTGAGGTTAGTCTAAACTTGGTCAAGTTAGATTAGGCTACGTTCGATTGAGTTAACTTAGATTAAACTAGGTTATGCTGGATGAGGTTAGGTTAGCTTAGTTTACGTTAAATTTAGTCAAGGTATGTTAAATTAGCAGAAACTTGTTCAGGTAGTTATGCCTCTATGATCATGTGAAGAATGCCTCTCACAAACTTGTTTGTATGAAGAATTGCCATACAAGAATGATGCAGAGGGTTTGTGACGTTGGAGGGGGGATCCTTCATATGATTCCACGTTCGCACATCATGTGTGTGTGTGTGTGTGTGTGTGTGTGTGTGTGTGTGTGTGTTAGCATATTCGTTTATATTCTTTTATTATTTTTTCCGCATCCTACCTAGTTATGGACCAACAAGTCTCCTGTTGGTATGCTTATCCTTTGTAATCCATCCTTTATATATCCGTGATGTATACATAAGTGCAAACGTATAAAATGGCCATTTTTGTAGAGCACATTATATGCGCGCGAGCACACACACACATATACACATGTACATACGACTCGTGGCGCAGTGGTTAGAGTTCCCGGCCGCCACTACGGCGGTCCGCGTTCAGATCCCGCCCAGGGCTGAAATAATTTCAGTATCGCTGCGCTGCGAGTTGTTACTCCAACTCTTGTGGGCGGTGAGTTGGATGTATGTGTGTGCGTGTAAGGTCAAAGCATTACCCATAGATCGGCCATATATGAGCTCTGAGCTCTATTTCGGGAGAGAAATAGCTGTCGATCACGAGTCCAACGCGTAGTCCAAGATCATGGTGAGTCACACACACACACACACACACACACACACACACACACACACACACACACACACGACTCGATGGCGCAATGGTAGCGATCGTGGCCGCCACTACGGCGGTCCGGATTCGAATCCCGCCCAATGCTGAAATACTTTCAGTATCGCTGCGCTGCAAGTTGTTACTCCAACTCTCGTGGGCGGGGAGTTAGGTGTGTGTGTGTGTGTGCGTGTGAGGTCACAGCAGTACCCATAGGTCGGCCATATATGAACTCTTGAGCTCTATTCCGGGGGTGGGGGGGAAATAGCTGTCGATCACGAGTCCAACACGTGGTCCAAGACCACGATGAATCAGACATATACACGTGCATACACACGTGCACACACACACACACACACACACACACACACACACACACTTACACACACACACACCAGGCTCCCCAGCCTTGCAGATAAGAAATAAGAGAAAAGATTGTAATAAGTGTCCTTAGCTAATGGATCAGCCACGTCTAACTAAAATTCCCGTCCCAAATGAGAAGAAAAATGACAACGATGCACCATTTCCTACTCACTTCACATTTCATAAACAATAACAAAAGGGATCCTTTGTTTGGTAGACAACTTCCATCCCGTTTTCTTTTGTGTTGATGACGTAAAGTCGTTCCCAGGGCGTCCGATGTCACACGGTGGGAGGCAAGGGCTACAATATCATCTTGGCTATGTTCACTTTTTCTATGCGCGTTTTAATGGTCGTATTTTTCATGCGAGCTAAGTGTTAACGTCGTGTCTGCATGCGTGTACATAATGTGTGCATCGTGTGCTTTTGGGAAATGTGTATGAGTCTCCAGGGAGTAGTTACACGGTGGGGAATAGAGTTTGTCTTTGATATTTATTAAGGAATATAACCCAAGAAATTGCAAAACAAGTGAGGGATATAAAATGTAAACAGCTGTTATGCCTACAAGTATTAAACAATCAACGATGAATTAGACGAAGTTTGTTTCTGATGTACTGAATATTAACTTAGGAATAGAAGGGGTGCCACAAATGTATGGTGACAAAAAAAAAACATGAAACAGAACAAGGATAATATAAGAAAACAGATATCGATACAAAAAGTATCAATCTTTAGGCCTACAACCATTTGACAACATCTGTACAGACTTCAATTATTGTACTTTCCAAGGAAGACATGGACTTAAAATGGATTAAGAATCTGCTGATCAAATACTAGTTATTTCCATAACATATAAACCACGGCTAAAGAATTACGCATGTCAGATATATCTGAATTTTGAAAAAAAAATGTCATGTCCCACATAACAGACGGCTGATTAGATTCCAATAGGATTCTGAAGTAACTTACTAAGGTGAATTAGTAAGTGAATAGACTACGTTATTCTGGATGGCATGATGTCAAAAACGGAGTTCTTCGTGGCTTAATTCTTGGACAACGTTTGTTCATTGTAAATCATAATAACAGTGATCGAGGGCTGAAATCTACTGTATCATATGTAAATTTACTTGTAATACAAAGTGCAGAATAATAAGAGATTACTAAAATAGATTTCATATAATATTTCAACAAGTTAGTGCAATGGTTTTAAAAATTTAATCGCAGTGTGGAAGTGTAAAGTCATGTTCAGATAAAACTAAGAACGACAAGTTGTTTGAAAAATAAACAAGGTCATAAATAAATAAATAGATAATTCAATTAATTAATAAACAAATAAACGGATCAATAAAAAGATAAAAATAAATGAATAAACTTTTAGAGAGAAACCAGAATGTATGCGTAATACCAATAACAATCTTATTCTTTTAAGCATCCTATTGTCTTTGTGATAGTAGATAGGTTGAGCTGTACCTCGTGATCGGAAAATGGGCCAATCAGGAGCACCATAATCAGCCGATACATCAAGATCGGAAATATCGGCGCTTAAGACTATTTGTTACGAGCACTCTAAGTAAGAGAATTGCAATTACCAAAGCAATGCCAGTCGCTGCATTCGAACATGTCACACCAGTCGGTCGTACAAGGTTCTCGTGAGATTTTAAAGGTTCAAATGTAACAAATCTCCCTCTCTCTCTTTCTCTCTCTACTCCCTGCCGAAAGTAGGGATTGATACGAGCTTGTCCGCCTCGTTAGTAACATATAAATACACTGATATAATACAGTCCGGTTGCGAGCAGCGGCCATGGCGACATCAACGCTCTCGCGACGTCCGCGTGCCGGTCTGCGCCGCGATGGAAATTAAGTCCCCACAAATGTTTCTTACTGAGAGGCTATCTCTGGCGAGTGCTATGTCAGTTTGCACATGTATATTACACTTGTGTTATATCTAACCAAATTCCACGATTTTTAGGATGCCTTGTGTGACAGGAAAGTCTAACATCTTGCCGATTTTAACATTAAAAATCTGAGGTCGGGGAAATGTTGACAAGTCGTAAGTATCAAAAGCATAGGACTATCTTTATTACAGTTCTGTAAGCAGTGATTTAGAACTAATGGCACGCTCTTTTGACTTACTAAATTCCAACTACCAAGCAATTATGGAGACTACTGGTGCACCTATCTTTGGAATATGCAACTCCTGCATGCTGCACGAATCTCATTAAGATACTGACAGATTCGGAAAGGTACAACGGCCGGCAACAAACCTATTATCAAATATCAGTGGGAAAAAAAATACGAAAACCGCATTTCGATATTTGCACCCACTTCCCCTGAAAGAGGACGAGGGGATTGGATTCAGGTGTCAAGATTTTTTTTAAAGAGAAATAGAAATATGTTCATACTGAATGTTCATACCAGACGAGAAACAAGAGCCTCAAGCTGTCACGACAGATTCAGTGAAGAATAATAAAAAATAAAAAAAAATGCCACTCACTTAAATCAAGTTGCTTTCTGTGGGAGTGATAGGTATTGTTCCAAGTGTTAAAGCTCAGTTGAACAAACACCTAAGCAATCTTGTAGTATCTACCCGGTCATTATATTATTTTGCTTGTTTATTTTTCGGTCTCGTTTTTCGTTTACTTACAATTTTCTTATGCAAACGAATTCGTTATGCATCCAAAAAGCCTTCTGACATTGTAATCCATTATTCATTTGTTTTGCTTGTTCATTTATTTGTTTTATTTTATCTATATTCATTCGTTTTTCTTTGCATATTGTTCTTGTTAATTTGCCATTTGACCTCGTTATGAACAGAAAAGTTCCCTAGTTCGTGAGAATTCAACTAATCAATTTGGTTGCGTATGTCAATTGCCGCTTATCAATTTATTTCGCTTGAATAATATTTATCCTATTACCTGCCTGATACGGTGTCAGTGGATTATGCGATGGGGTGCGTAGAACATTCTTACTTTCCTAATAGTTTCTTCCATATGACGAATGAGTCTCGTTTTCTCAGAGAGAGAGAGAGAGAGAGAGAGAGAGAGAGAGGGTGGGGAAGGAGAGACCTCATACCAGTTGTCAAAAATGGCTAGGGAGAAATCGATTGCATGTCTGACGTCCATATGGTTTGGCAGAAAACGACTTCGAAGGAGTCCAATAGCGTACATGGCGTGTCCCGCAAGAATAAAAGTACAAAAATGAGGTGCTTACGCCAGGGGGCACTTAGCTACGGTCAAGGTTATTACCTTTACCCTATATGCTCGGTGGTCTGCCAAGGCATGTTACAGACACTGGTTTGGATTCGAACTGGGATCCGCGGTATGCGAGGTTCTCCGAATGTAATCCGATACTGGGCACATATAAATGTGGTTCTTAGAAATCACGGACAGAGAGAGGGATAGATATAGCGACATGAATACATGGATAGATGGATAGATAGATAGACAGAGAGAAAGGGAGAGAGAGAGAGAGAGAGTAAAAGAAAGGAGGAAGAGAAAGCGAGGAAGACACAGAGAAGTGGGGGTATCAGAGTAAAGAATGCATAGTACCGCCCTTGTTCCAACCGCCTGTAGGTCAGAGGTCAGGTCGGGTCAGGTCATGTTAGGCACTTGAGCGACCTTGTGGGTTTATTTGGGTTTCATGAAACTGTATTGCCGTTGTGCCTTCGCAGTGATGGCGTGAGCACGTGCTCCCTCCAACCCGCAAATGAACGATTGTGGAAGTTTATAAGTTAACCGATTTTGTCTTGGTACAGACAAAACAACATGCTTTGATACGAAAGGGATCAAGGTTGTCTGTGTAGTTCATAGAGGCTTATTTATATTAGAGTTGTGGTTGGAGTGTTGCGCTTGTTGATGTTATGGGATTGATATACGAGCATACAGTAGTAGTTGTTCAACATTGTTTTGAGAGGAAATAGTATAATCATGATTTGGTGGGTGAGGGAAGTGTTAATGGTAGCGTGACGTGCAGGAACGGTTGAACTGGGTTTTGGTAGTAGTGTGAGGTGGAAGAGCATGGTAACCTACCACGCACAGTAGTTCAGTTCTGGGGTCACACAGTCCCCACGTGGAAGCAGGTAGTAGCAGTCAGGTCGAGCGAGCAGATGGGAGACCTTCTGGTAGGTTGGGTGTACGCCTTTCGTGCTAAACGCTCCGCTAAGACGACACGCTTCATAGATTCCGTTCCGAACAACGACGGACAATTTCATTCCGTTGAGGTTTGGGCTTTATACTCAACCCTTTCGTTACGATTAGCTTTACATATTTTGCTCTGGTCAACGCTAGACAATTTTATTCAGTTGAGGGTGGGTCCTTTTATTGAAGTTTAGGTTTATATTAGGGACAATCGAACCCTCCTATGCGAGGGAAAAAATAATGTTCAACTCGAGAGTTCAAAAGTATAGCAATTATAAACCATGGTGAGAATCTAGAGGACGTTGGACAGTGTAATTATCTAGGTCAGAGGCTAAAACTGGCTACAAATTATAGAAATCAGATTAAAGGGCGCATCACAATTGGTTTGAAAATATTTGGTAAATATAGGAACGTCATGAGAGGCTCGCCACCTGTAATTTTGAAACGCAATGTTTACAGTTTATATTATCTATGTTCTATGGATATGAAACTTGGAAACTGACAGAGGTGATGCACAGAGTACTACACAAAAGGGAATGGATAGATCATTGCTGGAAATAATGCAGAAAGAGAGGAAGAGGACATTGTTTGGTGAGTGAACAGATTGGAGTGAAAGAGAGGGTGGAGCCAATAAAAAGAGAGGAAATGGAATTAGAAAAGACGATGGGCGATGGGGCAAATGTGTCACTGACTGGACGCCACGAGGTAGGATATGTAGGAGACGAGACAGTGGAAAGATGAGAGAAGTTTGCAGGCGTGACGTGGCAGAGGGTGGCGCAGTCGTGTGACTCGTGAAATTATTTGGGAAAGTCTTTTGTTTAGCGGTGGACTCGAAATGGCTCATTGAATCGAACCGTATGAGACGATTTTTCTCCCAATCCACTTCGAAGTAGGATGCTAGTTGAGGCGTGTTTGGCCGAGAACCTTCGGGTTCTGTGACGTTTGGCGCCTTGGGAATCGAGGGTTACAGTATTTGTGAATTTGCCATCGAGTTTAGCTGACGTTTGTGTCGAGTTAGACTTTGGGTTACTCTGGGTAACGTTGGCCGGACGAGCCTCAAGTTAGGGCGATATTTCGTGATTAGACTTTTTGAGCCAAGCTGATGTGAAACTCCTTCTCGTGTATCAGAGAAAGACGCTCTTCGGATATAGGTGGCGTCTGTGAGTCTCAAGTTAGGGTGACGTTTGTAGAAGTCAGTCGCTGAGTTTGTGCGATGTTTGTTAGTGTCATTTCTCAGATCTGGGTGGCGTTGACCATAACCCTAAATTAAGGGTGGCGTTTACTTAAACCCTAAATTAAGGGTGGCGTTTACTTAAACCCTAAATTAAGGGTGGCGTTGACTAAAACCCTAAATTAAGGGTGGCGTTCAGGGTGACATTGAGGATAACGTTAATGGTAGGCAACCCTTCTGATGTACAGATATACAGTGTGAAGCAATCCGCACGTCGAATGACGGTTGTGAAAGGGCGTTTCCAGCCGGCAGCGCTCCTTGTAAGTGGTAGCCCGCGGGCTTGCGGTTGTGCTTGTGAGAGAGAAGAAGCCCCGGGCTTCAGACTGCGGTCACTGCGCCTGCTGCAGACCGACCTCGTGGCGCAGCTGAGAGGCTCGTCCGTAGAGCAACACACTGGGCTGGCGGAACAGAGGACAAAGGCAACAGGGACTTTATTGAAGGAGGGTACACAGTAGTCCACGATAAAAAGGCAGTCCTTTTATATGCGGCTTGAAAATCAACGAATAAATACCGACTGCAAACGTATATGGTCTCTATACGTGATACCATCTACCCCATTTTCAAAGTACTGTTTTTTAATTATGAGTATGATGGAGAGTAAGGAATCTGGACACAAATGGTGATAATAATATTTACATTTGCTTGCATGCCACCGTAAAGAAAATATCACTTCAGAATATCTAACACTCCCACTCTTAATGTTCAACCCATATTCACATCAGCCATGACTAATAATTTCCCAGTGACACCAATAATTCCATAATAACCTGTTCCTCGCGTTCTACCTCGTCACAATAACTAACAGGTGTTCAATGACTCCTGTGGGTCAGCAGGTAGCCTACCCGGCTTCCATGCCCTTTGATTAATTCCCCAACGAACGGCCATCTTCCTCTTCCCTCCTCCTCCTCCACTTCCACCCTCGTCGGTCAGAGGAAATTTCGGCCAACCGCTGTTAACTGAGGTCACGGAGTCCTGTTGTAGAAATGTTTCTTAACCGTTACCGACCCCACTTCCTTTATAGTTCGGTAACATAAGAAAAGGAATTTTACATATTGAAACATTTTACCACCGGATACAAATAAAAGGAACACCGCAAACCCTAACATCAGGTTACAAAGACTACAGCTGGTACATTACAAGGAAGAAACATTCCCAACGCGCTATGGGGGTGCTAGCACCCTGGGCTACACTCTTGAGGAGGGACAGATAGGAATGTGACCTTCCTTTTCGATGGTGACTATCTTATTAATCCTCTATTCTTGCGGTGTTCTTCCTCCTCCTCATATATTCCTTTGAATTCACATTCTGTATCAGAATCGTTCAATACTCTGAAAAATTCGACTATTTTTTCTTGTATTTTCTTACTAATAATGTTGGCAAATCTATTTAAACAATAATCTTACTCTCACATAATGAAAGCGGAGGTTCTTTGAGAAATGCTCCAGATCTAAACAGAGTGAAAATTTATAAATACTCTGAATGACCAGATTTGAAAACATACATCCTGTTTCTTAATTCCTTCCCCTTTAGACCTTGACCGTCTCTTCCTGTACTAAGTAGCATTTTCCTGGATATCCTCTCGTTAGCAAAGAATGAACAAACGACACGTCTTCTAATAATTTTGCCTCGTCGATTTTTCCTGATATGGCGTAGATGAAATTCTAAGCGTACTACTAAATCATTTCATCCATCTCGATTACACATTCAAACATAAAGGTCAAATTCTACACTTATTCTAGCAACTGTCAAGCAATTTCAATCAAATGAGGGTTATCCCTAGCGTGATCCATGGGTTATCTTTAACATTTATGATAATTATTAGCGAGTATGATATGTCTGGTTCACAAAAAAAATTCTCGGAATGCAGTCGATGGCACACTATAATAACTGGGTTGTATATCATTAGGAAGGGATTTCTCAAATCCACTTCCAGACGCTAGTCAAATTGTACATACAGTAATTCGAGTGTTTTGATAAGCTGGCACTTACTGCAAATACTGAGTGCTCTGAGGTAGAAATCTATTTCTCTCTCAATCCTCAGGCCATAATGGGAGTGGAAATGTAATAAATCATATTTATTCATTTATTGGATTATTGTAAAACTCAGATTTGCTGGTTTTCACGCTGCATGATGAGGGTGCCTATGTAAGGAAGCGGACCGTTTGTTTCTTTTTCCTGATGAACTTGTCTGATGTCGGTGCTGTGCAGTCTGTGTAGATGCGTAACAATAAATTCTGCTTGGGTATGCATATGTCTGGAGTATAAATTGTTCGTGTCCCTCCAAAAGGGTGGCTAACAAATGGATAGCATCATAATCTGGTGACACCCAGACTTACACAGTAAGTGCCTCATTGTACAGAACGAATTAACCGAGACAGGTTCCAGCTTTAGCATACCGTGCGGGTGCTGAACAGAACATAAGAACTTAGCTAAAAACAGAGGAGAATGTAAGAGATCATAAGGCCTACACTAGGCAGTTCCATGTCCCTTACTCCAACCAATTGTTTCATTCGTTAACGAGTGCTTGACTATTTCTTTCTTAAATGTAAATTTCCATCGCCTGCCAGGTGCTAGCCGGAACGAGACAAATACTCCTCACTGCAGAAAGTGTTCATCAAGATGGCTGTTACCTCATGGAACACAGCTGAATAAAACCATCTCCTGTTGGTCAGAAAATTAAGCAAGGATCTCTCGCAACGTAAGAGCTTCGAGTGCCGCTTGGTCGGACTTCTGAACGAAATTCAAAGGTACGAAGTGTTTTCTCTTGGTTGAACACAATTCATCTTTTGTTCACATTTCTCTTTATAACCAATTTTAATTCACAGTGATTACAGCTGACGAATCTTGCACGTGATCGGCATGAAAAAAGAGCAGCTGAATACGAGTTTATACGATTTCTTTTATACGGTTTCTACGAAAGAAAGATTGCACGTGCGCGCGTACTCGGGACAATGTCGTCATTCATTTTAAAACCTTGATTTACTCTTTATCTGTGTACTGCAGGCAGCTGCCGGCTGAACTGGTTCAGTTCCAGCAGCAGCAGCAGCAGCAGCAGTAGTAGTAGTAGTAGTAGTAGTAGTAGTGGTGGTGGTAGTAATAGTAATAGCTGTAATAGTAGCGATATAGAAAGGGTAGTCTATCGTCCAGTTTTTGTCGTTGTGTTCCTGTACTATTTTCTCTGTTTCCAGTTCCAGCAGCAGCAGTAGTAGTAGTAGTAGTAGTAGTAGTAGTAGTAGTAGTAGTTGTGGTAGTAGTAGTAGTTGTGGTGGTAATAGTAATAGTTGTAGTAGTAGTAGCGACATTTTTTGTCGTTGTGTTCCTGTACTATTTTCTCTGTTTCCGTGATTCCGTTTGTAAACTTATTTGTTACACATTTACTGTTTCCTTCAGAACCCAGTAGCGAACAGTTGTAAGCCTTGCCAAAACTTATGTGTTTTTGAGTTTGTACTTCAGTCGTAGGATGAATGACAGCACATTGGTATAGTGTTTTTGCAATTCAAATGGAGAAGAATATCAAAGCAGCGGTATATGAACAGGAAAAAAAATGTTGCGTTTCACGTTTTCTTTATTTCAAGTAAACGAGGCAACGATCATAGGAGAGGAATTACAAACTATTTACTGCCACATTATGTTTGGTCTTGGCCTCAATGTTGTTATCCGATTGATTATAACTGCCATAATTGACGATGGATGAAGATAATTACACAAGAGTCGTGGTTTGAACTTCACTAACAAACGTATGTATATTCACATACAGTACTTTGCTGCACATTCTAACCTTGCGCACGGACCTAACTAGTACATGATACAGAAAAATAAAAAAATTCCACTTGAGTGCTGTAATTGTGTTTTATTGCTGCATGTGTTTCAGTAATGGTTCCGGCCTCGATATTCCCAGGCTAAGATTCATATAAACCCTCTAAAATTCTTTCGTTACACCGCTATCATTCTTTATTCGGGATGCCTTTCTGAATATACCCCGCCCCTCAAAAGAAAGAAAAAAGTGATAAGGAAATGAATAGATAAATACATATAATAATAATAATAATAATAATAATAATAATAATGGTAATATGATAATAAAAATTATAATAATAATAATAACAATAATAATAATTGACTAGCAATAATAATAATAACAATAATAATAATAATGATAATAGTAATAATAATAATAATAATAATAGTAATAATAATAATGATGATGATGAAGATGATAATAATAATAATAATGATGATGATGATGATGAAGAAGATAATAATGATAATGATTATAACAACAACAATAACAATATTATTATCATTATTAATAAAAATAGTATCCCATATCCCTTGAGCAGTCGTGCAAATCATGAATTAGTCTGGGAAAGGTCTTTGTCCAGCATTAGACATGACATGGCCGACTGACTGAATATCCCCGACGAGTTTTGAGACATACACGAAAGAACGCTTGATATAAGGTTTTGTTCGATGTAAATGTCGTTTAACGATATATTGACGAAGTGCGTAACTGATGCGTTGTGTTGCGCAACAGATGCGGGATGACGAGGCGTAGTGTGACTGGTTAAGCCTTGGTACGTTGTGTGACCAACTAGGTTGGGGCACCGTGTAGCGGAACCGATTGATGCTGATGAGCATCACTTAGTGCCACAGCTGATGATAACAAGTGCTTTATGGACTAACTCGATCAAACCTCCGATGGACGCTGTCCGCCGACTATCATAAATGCTGTATGTTGAAGAGTATAATTATTTAGGCCAGATGGTGAAAGTGACCAAAGACCTTGATAATGAAATATATAAGACGCGTTACAGTTGGTTGGAAAGTATTTGGTAAGTATAATAAGATCCTGAGAGGCTCTCTACCTTTAAGTTTGAAACGTAAAATTTACAATCAATGCATGATGCTAGCTATAATCTACGGATGTGAGACTTGGAAGCTGACGAAGGCGATGGAAGCAAAGCTAAGGAATGCACAGAGAAGAATAAAGAGATCAATGATGGGAATAACACTGAGTTGGGTGAGAGAGCAGGCTAGAGCAGACTAGAGTGAAAGATATTGTGGAGGCGATAAAAGAGAAGGAGTGGAATTGGGCAGGTAAGTTAGTGCGAACGACTGATGAGCGATGGAGCAAGTGTGCTACTGAGTGGACTCCGCGAGATGGGAAGCGTGGAAGAGGGAGACCAGACAGGGGGAGAGACGAGATTGAAAGGTTTGCAGGAGTGACGTGGCAGAGGTTGGAGCGGTCGCGTGAATCATGGAATGCTGTGAAAGAGGCCTTTGTTCAGCAGTGATATATATATATATATATATATATATATATATATATATATATATATATATATATATATATATATATATAAGAACATGATAATAGAGGAGACTGCAAGAGACCATAAAGCCTAAATTAGGTAGTCCCACGTCCATTACCACCTCTTATCCCTTTGCATAAATCCTTCTCTTAAAATAACTAATTATTTCAACGCTCGCTACATAGTTACTAAGTAAATTCCATTCGTTAACCACTAACCAGCTCTTGCCTTTTTCATTCTTAAACCTAGACTGATCCAATCTAAACCCATTACAACGAGTCCTGCCCTGCTGCCATAATATGATGACCTTGTCTGCATCATCCTTGTTAAAACCCTCTATATGAATACCTATAAATAAGTTAAAGTGCCTAAGCCTACTTTCGTATGGTCAACTTCTATGCCCTTGTATGATTTTTGTCATTTTCCTCTTTACTGATTCTAGTGAATTAATATCCATTTTATTGGGCACAAACAAAAAATGTACCGCATAGTTATGCATAAGTCTAACTATCGTCAGATAAGGGTTCAATAATTACCTTTGCACTTTTGTTTGTAACAGCAAAAATAAGTAAATAATGAAATAAACAATATATATATATATATATATATATATACATACACATATCTATATATAAGCTGTGTGTGTGTGTGTGTGTGTGTGTGTGTGTGTGTGTGTGTGTGTGTGTGTGTGCGTGTTTACCTAATTGTAGTATGCAGGAAAGGAGCAATGATTGCTGTGTCCCGTCTCACACTCTTCGATATGTGTGCGTGTGTGTGTGTGTCTGTGTGTATTTACCTAGTTCCATTCTACAGGGTTGGAACTGGGCACATGGGACCTGTTTCTTAGAAACTTTTATTAAATTAATCTATGCTGTTGCCTTGGGTTACATAACAATCCAACTATTCTCCTGGTCAATCATTCCACAATGGAAATCTCCCCTTCCCCCATGTTCCTTCCTTTCTCATCTCCACACTGCCGTCGTCAGCCATCCAACCTTTTTCCCACTCCCATTCCATATGTTTTACTTTCACCTGCCTCAACATCAGCATTTCTATTGAATTTGGTCTTAGCAAAGCACACCATATCGGGTTTTTCTCCTTTAAATAGCCACTTCCCTCCATTATTTGCTGTTACATATCGTCTACATTAGTGTAAGTTATTATTTCTTGATTATTCTCCTCCGTTTCTTTTTCTCTGGACATTTTGAAATAATTATCTCGTGATTTTCTGATGTACGACTCTCCAATAAAATTCTCCTCTACTACTTGTTCCTAATCTCGCATTTTTTTCATTATTGATTCTACAAAGTTCCTCGTTTTCTCTCGTTCTTGTAGTTCTTCTAGTTCTTTCTTTGTATTACTCTTTACCCATCTAGCATTTCTTTATCAATACTACTTTCCATGCATTCATCGCTAATTCATTCCCCATTGCGTGTGTGTGTGTGTGTGTGTGTGTGTGTGTGTGTGTGTGCGTATGTATGCTTTCGTCCGTTCGCTTAGGTTTGTATGTAATGACGTGCACGTGCGTGCGTACGTTGTGTGTGTGTGTATGTGTGCGTGTGTGTGTGTGTGTGTGTGTGTGTGAGTGAGTGTGATTCACCATGGGCTTGGATCACGTGTTGGACTCGTGATCGACAGCTATTTCCCTCCCGTAAGAGAGCTCAGAGATCATATATGACCGATCTATGGGTAATGATGTTACCTTACACGCACACACACACCCAACTCCCCGCAGTGCAGCGATATTGAAATTATTTCAGCCCTGGGCGGGATTCGAACCCTGACCGCCGTAGTGGCAGCCATGAATTCTACCACTGCACCACGAGTGTGTGTGTGCGTGTGTGTGCGTGCGCGCGCGTGTGTGTATTTACCTAGTTGTATTTTGCGGGGAGGGGAGCTATGCTCGTGATGTCCCGCCTTTGTATCTTGCAGTGTCTAGTTTGTTTTTAAACTCATGAATGGTTTTTGCGCATACTATTCCATTGTCCAGTTTGTTCCAAGTGTCCAAAACTCTATGAGGAAAACTGTTTTTCTTCAGTTCTCTTCTATAGCTATGTTTTTTATTTTCTTTCCATGTCCTCTTGTGTTTCTTTTGTCCCAGTTAAGTAAGTTCTCACTATCGAGTACCTCTGTGCCTTTCATGATTCTGTAGATGGTCAATAGGTCACCTCTCTCTCTTCTTTGCTCCAGTGTCGGTAACTCCAGTTTAGCCAATCTCTCTTCGTATGATAGGTTTGCAAGTGCAGGTGCCATTTTTGTAGCTGCTCTTTGGATTCTTTCTATTTTCTTTATATTCTTTTTGGTACTGGGGGACCACAATGTCGCTGCATACTCTAATCTAGGCCTTATCAATGTAACCAATATTTTTTTCATCATGTCTTCGTCCAAGTATGTAAACGCCACTTTTATTGATCTTAGCAAGTTGTAAGTCTCCCCGACAATTTTGTTAATCTGTATATCGTAGGACAAGTCGTTCGTGATAATTACTCCCAAATCTTTTTCGGATCCTACTTTCTTTACTTCTTTGGTTCCAATTGTATATTTTCCTGATATTCTGTTTTTGCTTTTTCCAAACTCCATTATGCTACACTTCTTAGTATTAAAGTCCACTTCCCATTTCTGACTCCAGTTCCATACCCTATTTAGGTCTTCTTGCAGTGCTTCACAGTCCTCATCAGTTTCTATTTTCCTTAGCAGTTTGGCGTCATCGGCAAAGAAGCTCATGTAGCAGTTCACGTCCTCATCCATGTCCTTCATATAGATAGCAAACATTATTGGTGCCAGCACAGATCCTTGCGGTACTCCACTGATCACCTCTTTCCAGTCTGAATATTTTTCTCTGAGCACTACTCTCATCTTTCTACCAGTCAGAAAGTCCTCTATCCATTTTAGTAGGTTTCCCTGTATTCCTCCTATGTGTTCCAGTTTTTTTAGTAGTTTTCTGTGTGTGTGTGTGTGTGTGTGTGTGTGTGTGTGTGTGTGTGTGTGTGTGTGTGCGTACGCGCGCCTGCAGTTAATGACTGTTTGCAGCGGGGTATATTGTGCAATGATTTTTGATACTTTTATAGGGTATAGTGTTTATTTCTACACCTTTACTGACTTTGATGAGACTATCACTGCACGTTTTTACACACAAACACATGCACGGACGCGCGCGCGCACACACACACACACACACACACACACACACACACACACAATGGGGGCCTTCATGCTTACAGATTCTGATAATTCTCTTTACAGAATGGCCAGCATTTACAATGACAGAGAAGCTAAAAAAAATAAAAATGTAGCCATAATATATATATATATATATATATATATATATATATATATATATATATATATGCATGCATATATTTGCGTGTGTATATATACATACATGCATATAATATGTAGCCTATATATTTTAGTTTATTTACTTAATTATTTATTCATGTATCTATTCATACATTTATTGATTTATATCTAAGTGAAAGGGAATAATAGCAACCTGTTCGGATGACAATATCAAGTTTGTTATGTAGCAACACACTGCCACCTTGAACTGAGCAGCCAGGGCTCACCTCTGTCGCCTTTTCCATCTGAGGATGTGGTGCTCCCACCCACCCCCCTCCACCGCCACCCTGTGCCTCCAGAAGACAGTAAGGACGAGCCTCCCTCAGGAGTTAGATCGATCTTTGTAAACTCACCTGATGTCGGGCAAGGTTGAACCACGTTTTCAGGATGAGGTCGAGTCTCGTTTTGTGGAAGCTCTTGGTAGTCTTGACGCTGATGAAAACGTCGTCGAGCGCTGTGGGCGACTTAGCTGTGGCTGTTGCGACCAAAGTGTTAATTAGGCCTCGGTACCTCTCGTCCGAGTAATGTGTTCCTCCCTTGTCACCATCCACGTCCTCCTCGAGGCCGAGGTTGGTGTCCTCGAGGGTGTTTCTCCCGTCGAAAGTGATCAAGTTGTCGCTTCCGTCGTAAGCCAAACTTCGGGGTCCTCGTTCCCAGCCGCCAGCCAGCCCTACGTCCAGCCCACTTCCCCCTCGAACACTTCTATACCCACTCGCTCCGAAACCAGCCTCAGCGGCAGCTGCAAGTACTTCGCCTCTGCCACCGTTACCACCACTATTCAGCTGACCGACCACCAGCATCACCACACTCACAATACCACAAACCACCACCGCACCACCAACCACGTTCTTCAGTCGTAGCCTCATGGTGCGTTCCGAGGACCACATCACATCACACGTCACATGATTTACAGATCACAGGCCAAAGCGGAACTCTTTAAGTCAAGTATTATCAGTACAGGGCCATGGAACGACAGTCGCGTGTTCCCTCGTCGGTTGCTGTACGCGGACTGGTGGGTGAGACCAACGGAAGTGGGAGAACCGCGGACTAGAGGCTGGAGTTGCCTGTGTTCTCCGCCTCGGGAGAGCGAGTTGCCAAGTCACTCAATATCTCTTTTTTCAGTACCTTGTGTCTAGTAATCTAACAATGTACATACATGCATACAAACATACATACATGCATACATACATACATACATACATACATGCATACATACATACATGCATGCATACATACAGTACATACATATTCATAATGCATACACACATACACACACACACACACACACACACACACAAATAGTGAAAACTTTAAAATTATATGGATAAAAAAGACATGAACGATGAGGAAAAAGAGAGAAGACACTAAGAAGTGAAGCTTAAAAAAAAAAAAAAAAAAACCAATGAGAAAAGAACGAAGATCGAAAAGAAAGTTCTATTGGAGAGTACTAGACATGAGGCTGAGAAAATGGTATATTAAAAAAGAAACGAAAGGAACAGAGAACGAGATAGAGAAGGAAAAAATTAAAAGTGACTTATACTAACATAGACGGTTTGATCTCAGGATTAAATGAACTAAATGATTATCTGTCAGAAGAAAAACCAGATATAATGGGAATTGTGGAGACGAAATTAAGGGGTCCACTACCACCAAATAGTGTTGGACAAGGATTATATAATCACTGGATGAAAAATAGAGAGGAAAAACAGGGTGGAGGAGTCATGTTTTTGACTAAGAAAAACTTAAATGTGACGAAGGTTACAGAGGGAGAAAATAGTGTGGAAATGATCATGATAAAAGTTGAAAATAGTGACATGAAAAGTAGAAAGTTTGTGGTGACTTATGTGCCCCCAAAAACGGGTTCTTGGAAAGAGAGCGATTATTCTAAAATGTTAGAAGACACAAGGCATTCATTAAATGAGATGCTGAAGGACGGAGGAAACGTAGTACTTATGGGAGATTTTAACTGCAAAGAAATATGTTGGGAAGAGATGATAGTGAAAGGTGGAGAGGACCTTTGGGGAAATATATTACTTGACATGACACAATGGGTAAAAGAAAATACCAGATATAGAAATAATGAAGAACCGTCGAGACTAGATCTAATATTTACATCAGAGCCTGAAATTGTGGATAAAATTGAATACAAGACACCAATTGGGAAGAGTGACCACATACTACTTGAGTTTGAACTAAAAGAGGAAATATATATGGAAAGAAATGAGAAATACAGAAAAGGAAGACTGATGTATAACAAAACGGACTTTGGAAAACTTAGAAACTTCTTTCAAAAAGCGAATTGGGAAAAATTCTACAATAAAGAGACACAAGTGGAAGAGAAATGGATGATTTTGAAAGAAATCTACAACGAAGGAGTGGATAAATATGTACCAAGACAAAAACAGGAAAAGGTGTATATTAAGTGCTGGTTTAACAGGTGTAGTGAGGCGAAAGATAGAAGAGATAAAGCTTGGAAAAGATGGAGAAAAGATAAAAAAAAAAAAAATGAAAGTGGCAAATATACTGTATATCAACCTAAGGAATGAATATGTAAAAGTACGCAAGGAGGAATGAAGAAACTATGAAAAAGACATAATGGAAAAATGTAGGGAGCAACCAAAAGTATTCTATAGATATGTGAACAGTAAACTAAAAAATAAACAAGAAATAGTAAAATGACGCCAAGGGAATATAGAAATGGCTGAAGTCATGAAAAAAGAAACAACGAAAAATACATAATTTAAAAAATGTAAGGATCAACCAAAATTATTCTATACATATGTGAACAGTAAACTAAATAACAAACGGGAAATAGTTAATTTACGCAAAGGGATTATAGAAATGGCTGAAGTCATGGACATACACTTCAAGTCTGTGTTCATCACTAGAGAAAATATACAACATGAAGATGAAAGAAGTGAAGTGAGATCTCCGCCCATGGCAGAAATAATTGTAACAAGAAAAGATATAATGGACCAAATAATAAAACTTGATGTCAAGACTAATATATATAATACAAGAAAGGGATGGATGGGCTGATTGTGGTTTCCCAGATTTACAAAAATCTTTTTATGGAAAAGTACCACACAAAATATCATTAAGAAAACTGGAAGCTATAGGAGGGATTCAGGGAAAACTATTGAAATGGATTGAGGATTTCTTGCATGAAATAAAAACTATAGTGCTCAGAGATAAGAGTTCTACTTGGGAAGAAGTGATTAGTGGTGTTCCATAGGGCTCCGATAATGTTTGCTATTTACGTAAATGGCATGGATGAGGGTGTACATGAACTTCTTTACAGATTACCTAAAACTGATGAGGAAAGTAAGTCCAGAAACGGACTGTGATCGTACAGAGAGATCTAATCAGGGTTTGGGAATGGAGTCAGAGGTGGGAAGTGGACATCAACATAAAGAAATGTAGCATAATGGAATTTGGAAAATGTAAAAATAACAAAAATAATAATAATAAAAAAATGATAAAAAAATATCAGGACAGTATAAAATCGGTACAAAGGAAGTAAAGAAATTGAGTTCTGGAAAAGACCTGGAAGTAATCATCATAAAAGACATGGCTCCTGATAAACAGATAAATGAAATGATCGGAGAAACATACAACTTGCTAAGATCAATAAAGGTAGCCTTTACCTACTTGGACGAAGAAATGGCGAAGAAAATATTAGTCACACTGATTAGGCCAAGACTGGAGTATGCAGCGACACTATAGGCACCCAGGACTCAAAAGAATATAAAGAAAATTGAAAGAACTCAAAACACAATTGCGAAGATGGCCCCAGCACTATCAAAACTGTCATATGAGGAGAGGTTGTCAAAGCTGGAATTACCGACTCTGGAACAAAGAAGAGAAAGAGGTGACCTATTGACCATCTATAGAATCATGAGAGGTATGGAAGTCCTTGATAGAGAAGACTTACTAAATTGGAACAAGAGAAATACAAGAGGACATGACAAGAAACACAAAAAGGACAGTTATATAAGGGACCTGTAAAAGAACAGCTTTCCATATAGAGTGGTGGATGTCTGGAACAAATTGTACGAAGCAATAGTGTGGGCAAAAACAATACAATAATTTAAGAGCAAATTAGATACTGCGAAATACAAAGACGGGACACCACGAGCGTAGCTCCCTTTCCCGTAAGATACACTTAGGTAAATACACACACACACACACACACACACACACACACACTTACACACACACACAAACACACACACACACACACACATCATCTCCTATGATAAACAGATAAATAAAATTGTCGGAGAATCCTGTAACTTGCTAAGATCAACAGAAGTGGCATTTACATATTTGGATGAAAAAATGATTTAAAAAAAATATTGGTCACACTGATAAGGTCTAGACTAGAATATGCGGCAACGTTGTGGTCACCCAGAGTACCAAAAAGAATATAAAGAAAATAGAAAGAATCCAGAGAGCAGCCACAAAAATGGCCCCTGCACTTGCAAACTTGTCATATGAGGAGAGACTGGCTAAACTGGAGTTACTGACTCTGGAGCAAAGAAGAGGTGACCTATTGACCATCAATAGAATCATGAAGGGCACAGAAATACTCGATAAGGAGGACTTGTTAAACTGCGACAAATGAAACACAAGAGGACATGGAAAGAAAAAAAAAAAAACATAGTTACAGAAGAGATCTGAAGAAAAACCGTTTTCACATAGAGTGGTGGACGAAACTGGACGAAAAAATAGTGTGCACAAAAACCATTCATGAATTTAAGAGCAAGCTAGACACTGCGAGATACAAAGGCGGGACACCACGAGCGTAGCTCCCCTTCCGGTAAAACACAACTAGGTAAATGCACATAGTTTCTTTTAGAGTTTCCTTATTTTAAGCCTTCCTCATCAGCAGTATGTACAGTATGTTTTCTATACATTGTCTCTTCGTCCGTGCAGTATACCGACATACCTCAACTGCGACAACGAAACAGACGATAAATGAAATAGCCCTCTTGGTTTTATGATGCAGTTGTCCTTGATATCCTCGGGCCATAATTCGACATGAATTATGGGTTCACGGCGAAACCAAAAACCAAATTACGACTCTGTGTAAAGTTCACCTCGATCTTTCATGCATATCACTGTGTTCGCGTGCGCTCGGACTCAAAGCTATGCATGTAATCAACAAAAACTACATCATGGCGCTCGAAGGGAAACGTATTTATCACAGTAAAGTAAAAAAAAAAAAAAAAAAAAAAAAAAAACAGTTGAAATCAGAATAATCTATTTTGCGATCTTGATCAGTGAGCACCGAAGATATGATTTAAATTATTTTTTTCCTTACTAAAGTTATTTCACGGGGGTTGATAGAATAGTATGCTGGCAGATAGATTAAAGTAGCACCCAGTTCTCTCAGTGGCTACAGAAACGACTCTGGAAAAGAAAGTGTAGAAGATGAAGGGGACCGATACGGTCGAAACTGTCCCATTTGTACATACTCGAGCAAATGGCTGTTATCTAAGCCTAATCAGTACCGTCACTTCCAGTAACGTGTTCGCTCATCAAGGTGCTTTATCTAAATCCTTCGCTACTGAAAGGATACTCCCAGAGACGAATAGAGTCGCCTGAGGAAAATCAGCATGGAGGAGTGTTCCACTTGCAGCTGAGGTCAGCCATGGAGTCTTGTTTGACGAAAGAGCCTGACGGCGACATTCAGAATTTTAGAAATGCCTCCCCCTAGGAAAGAGGTCATGGAACGCTTTACACATTCTTAACAAATCATTTATTCCTTCAACATAGTAACATAGTGTATGTATTTTGTTACAGTTATCTAGGCGCGTGGTTTCTTGCAATCGAAAGGGTGGATTCCAGTCACATGGGGTCGTAAAGATCGATTACATCTTCAGGCCAGAGTCCCCTACTGGAGCTACAACAGAAGACCATAACAATGGGGGAGACTGGAGGAGACCATAAGTCATACACTAGGCAGTTCCAACATAAGAATTGAGCATAGACTACGGCAGGATAGAAATACATGGCCGGTTGAACACCCAATAATAACGAATAATTTGTAGTGCCTTGATTTATACTATGTTTTTTAATTAGTTGAATCCTGTATTATTGATTGGATAACAGTCACCTGGGAAGTCTTTTCTAATCTACTTGAATCAATGTTGACCCATCGGGGGATTTAATTCTTTCAAGACGTGGTGCCATGCCCTCACGGAGTGACTGAAGTTTGGCGAAAGAGCATCGCTAAGCCGTGGCCGGCTAGGTTACGAGGACGACAGATCTTAGCAGCAACTGGAAGCCGCTGCAACCAAATCATCGCAATTCGAATTCAAGTCTCCCGGGACCACTGATTCTTTAGAATGCCGGAAATCAAAAGGTGCCCCAACTCAAGACTGCAGCAACTTTAGGTAATCAAAGACCTCAGGTTTATTAGATGAAATATTAGGTAATGATATTAATAATAAGAATATGTGAACAGGGCCTTCAATTGAAAAATCGAGATTAGAATATTTAGAATATTTTGAAGATCGTGATTTTACAATTCTGTCTGTGTTTCATTTGCCGTGTCGAGGCGATTAAGTGCAGGGAAAATAGTTTTGATTTCCTTCCAATTTCTGTTCCCTAATAATAAAAAAGTTATTTCATATAATGTTACCATTGGGGACGCCCACAAAGCTAGGTTGAAACATACAGTATTTGGCGAAATAGTGGAAAAATCAGAATCAGAATTACTATAAGTGGTCTGTCTTCCAGAAGAATTTCACTGCATTTGCATGAATATTCTTGTTGACGAGTTAAACACGATATGAGGACGGAGCCTTTATATATACGACGTTTCGCTTATTACAGCTTTTTCAAGTACTTGAAACAGCTGTAATAAGCGAAACGTCGTATATATAAAGGCTCCGTCCTCATATGGTGTTTAACTCGTCAGTCTTGTCGGCAACTGCTACTTTCATGAAAATATTCTTATCCCTCTTTGTGCTTTATTCTTTCACCCCCAACCTCTTCTTATGCCTCCTCTTCTGTATGACGAAAAAAATCTTCGGAATTCGTTGAATGTGCATTGGTAGCGTATTTGATAGAGTGCGGATTTTCCGTCGTCTGGTCGCACTTCGAATCCAATTCCAGGCAATGGCTGTGGCCAACGAGTACATGCGCACGGTAAAGGTGATGACTTCGTTCGCTTCTATACGTCGTCTGGCTTATATTTTTCAACTTCACCTTCAACTAAAGATACTGCCAACAAAGACTCCATTTCACGAAACATGTCGAAGTATTCACTTTGCCACTTCTCAGTTCTTAGATTGAGTTGCATGGTTATAAGTGTGACCACTATTTTGTTGCAGCAGCCGCATCACCACAACCGTAAATTCCGGATTCCGTCAAACTAGTGTAGATGTTAACGTGACCATGGCTTTAGGCTTAACTCTCGATGTCTATACTGCATTCAGAAACCCTTGGAAATGTCACAGCACCCACAGACACTTTTGTAAGTGCAAAAATTCTGCAGGAGTGCCTTCTGTGTGATCACCTCTAGCTAGTGACTTCAGTCTGCTTCGTGACCTCAGCTAGAGAACTCGTTTGCTGCCGAGACACCAGCTAGCGAATACCTCTTGTTAAAGTTATTACTTTCTGTGAAGTTTATATATTCGAATAGTGACAGGTGATTGTGTTGTGTTTTTGTAATTGTATACGTATAGCGCTATACAGTTAATGAATGGAATAAACTTCCTGCAGAATCAGTGCAATGTAGTTCAGTTCGAAGCTTTAAGATTCGTTTAGATAAACACCTAAGCAAGATGCTGTAATGCCTGCCATTTATCTTATCTTATTTGTTTGTGTTATTATTTTTCTGTTTATTATTATTTGTTTGATTTTCATTTATTACTATTTATCTGTCAATTTATTATTATTTACTATTTTCCTGCTTGTTTATTATTTAAACTATACATATGCATTTATTTATTTTGTTTGTTATTATTTATGCTGTTATAATTTTTAATTGATTATTTATTTATTATTATTATAATTTTTTTTTCGCATCCGACCTAGTTATGGACCAAAAGGTGTCCTGTTGGCATGCTCCTCCTTTGTAATCCTTTGTAATCCTTTGTAGAAGGGTAAAGGTCAGCGCCACGCCGCTCGCCAGTGTGACTAAGAGGGGGTTTGCACAGTCTAACCGTTGTTCGTCGAACGCGGTTCGACAGACACGTGTTTAAAGTGATGTGTGAACGTGTGAACGGGGTATTTGGTTGTCGAACACGTTGGTTAAACCCCAAATACCCCGTTCACACGTTCACACATCACTTTAAACACGTGTCTGTCGAACCGCGTTCGACGAACCGTGTAAACCCCATCTAACGCACGCACTCTCTTGTCCTCAGAAAAGGTGACACTCAGGAAGACTCCTACACCATGTCTTTTGTTTGGGTTTCTTTTGTAAATAGTTTATAATATTCACGCAGGATTTCAACACCTTTCCCTGACATTCTGTGTTCGCAAAGTCCAAGTACACAAATACTTCTTTCTTTCAGCATATAAGTTATCTTACCATTCTCAGTTCCAATGATTATTGCTGGTTTATCATTAAATTGATTAAGTCTCCGTCCAAATACGTTTCGATCGTTATCAAAAGGTTCAGTCGTGTTTCGAGGCTCAACATGTGTTTCTTGAGGAAAACTGCTAGTCTATCATCAGCTTACTAGGCCCGTCGTGACCTCCTCGAGTCAGTTAATTAGTACCTCCCGGGTATTTATTACTCCCTTAATGGTTACAGGCGACTCCATTATAGTGCCCAAACAAATATATACCGGTTGACGTGAGCTGTTGCACCTCTAAAAGGTTACATTGACTCTTGTTGTGTTGTATAATGGCCCCACAAACACAGCAAACCTCTCTTTCAAACCTTAATTTTTCTTTCTGATAATGAAGTGTCTGAACGTACAGACAGCAGTGTCTATTTAGTCTCCTCCTATTTTTCTCTATTCTTAAATCGAACCCAAAACTGGTCTTACGTGCATGTGCGGCAGTGTTTCTGAGCTTGAGCATTCCGTAATTTTGACCGTCTTGCTCAATACAAATTTCTATTTTCCCACTAATTAGCTATGTGTTGTGTATATGTCATCTAACTCCAGAGATTATCTAGAACTATTTAACAACCTAATTCATTCTGTAGAACACATTTCATCATCATCATCATCATCGCCACCACCACTATTATCATCATCATCATCATCATCATCATCATCGTCAATCATCATCAATCATCATCATCATCATCATCATCATCGCCACCACCACTATCATCATCATCATCATCATCATCACCATCACCATCATCGTCAATCATCATCATCATCATCATCATCATCATCGCCACCACCACTATCATCATCATCATCATCATCATCATCATCATCATCATCATCATCATCATCGCCACCACCACTATCATCATCATCATCATCATCAATCATCATCATCATCATCATGGTACTCACGTGGCCAGTGTGCCACACGGTGACCCATAACTGCTCTTGAGTGGTTCCTCCACTGTTATCTATTCTGTGGTCGTACCAGCCACTCGTCTGCTTCTATTCCGCATTCCCGGATGTCTTCGCTCAAGCATCGGTTCCAGTCTTTGTTGGGTCTGCCGAGTGGTTTTTGTCCAATCATGTCAGCAAGGAAGATTCCTCTCGGTATTCGGTCCTCGTCCATTTTGGCCACGTGATCTGAGCACTGAAGCCGCCTTGATTTTATTACTGGGCTAATTGTGTGGCTGACCTGTGGTATGTTCAAGTGAATATTTGTCATTGTTGAAGTAGTGCTGCAGAACTATCTAAAGTCGAATTAGGGAGGGCTTCAGCCTCTTTGTCACATTGATCTTCGCAACTTTCAGTACAAGTAACGCCAATATGATGCCATAAATGTAAATGGGTTAAGATTCATTTTAGTTCATTCCTTTGGTATTAAAGCTTAATTGACGTTTTTTAAAAACAGTTTATTTTATTCAGCTGAGGGGACGCCAATCTAGTGAAGGAGTTGAATTAGGAGAAATAAAAATTTAATCGCCCTTAGTGCTTTAACCAGCGTTGTACGAATTCCACCCTTTTGCTTAACAAAAAAAATAAATAAATAAATAAAAAAAATACACTTTGTCCGTCGAGGTGGTCTAGCTAGCTTGGGTTTGAATAATGCCCATCAACTGATTAGAATAGATTGATAGCATATAAGACAAAATCCGCAATGAATATCTTGTGACTGACGAGATTAGGATTGGAGGATGAGTTTGATGGCATGAACAATTAGGGTCACTATGATTTCGTTGTCACTCGTTCAGCCATTATAAAGTGTCGCTTTATGAACTTCTTCAATATATTTACAGATTTCGGTATCTGATAATGCCCAAAAAATAATAACAAGATTGAGCAGCGCTTTGTATACACACGCACACATATACAATCGGTGGCGTAGTTGGTAGAGCACTGAGCTGCCACTCTAGTGGCCCGCAGCTCATGGTTCGAATCCTGCCCAGGGCCGAAATTATTTCGGTACCGCTGCGCTTCGGGTCGTTACTCTGACTCTCGTGGGTGGGGAGTTGTGTGTGTGTGTGTGTGTGCAAGGTCATAGCATTACCCATAGATCGGACCTACGAGCTCTGAGCTCTCTTCCAGGAGGGAAATAGCTGTCGATCACGAGTCCAACACGTGATCCAAAGACCAAGTGAATACACACACATACACACACACACACACACACACACACACACACACACACTCTCTCTCTCACACACACACACACACACACACACACACACACACACACACAGTGATAGATATCTGGAACAAACAGAATTAGGAAACAGTGAGTACTAAAGCTATACAAGATTTTAAGAACAAGCTGGATGCGGAAAGATACAAAAGCGAGTCACTACGAGCTCTCTTCCCGTAAAATACAACTAGGTAAATACACACACACACGTACATATATATATATATATATACATATATATATACGTATATATATATATATACATATATACATATATATATATATATATATATATATATATATATACACATATATTGAATATATAAATAAAATCGCCAGGATAATCGAAATTATTAGTCATCAGCTTTCTTCTATGGGTATTGAAAAGGTCATCCTGTTAACTAACCTTGAGAGTATGCAGTCGACTCGACAGAAGTATCTAACCATTTACCATTTCTATCTGTAACGTTCAGTAAGTACTGAGACGTAAGATCATGTTCATTCAATATAATGAGCATTTGTCCCGATTTACTTATAACTCATGTCCAGCACATGAACACTGTCTGTTAAGACTTTATGGAGATAAGTGCTTATGAAGGAAACTCTTCGTCAGAGTGAGTTAGTTAAATATGAAGAAAAATTGATGTACAAAATACCGGTTGATAGAGAGAAAGGAGAGCCAATTTATGCGTAATAATCGAACTAGACGTTTATAGAAAATGGGATGTCACAGGTGGCGTATAAATCTTTGAATGTTAAGAATCTTGGTTTGTATTATATGAAGAGCTCCAAACATATGACCCTTCTCCGTGTTAGTACCATTAATGATACTAAACTAAACAACACTATATTGCAATTTGGTGGACAAAAAACATGATTTCATACTGTTTTCAAAATCAAACAAAGTCGATTTATAGCTGGACCTAAATAGGGTTCCTGAATAACTACATCAGTGTTTTATTCCAGAAATGCAAAATGTGACCTTTAGAATGCATAACCAAAACAGCAATTACGGGATAATTGCTACACAAAATGTAGGATCACTAGTACTTAAAGACGTTACTGTAAATGATAACTGGTAAAGAAATTACTCCCAAACATTGCGTAGGGAGTTCAAAAAAGGGCCTAAATGGACACCAAGGGAAGGGTGGAGGGACTAAGCCTTAACATATACTTTCCCTAATGTCGTCCCCTCCCACCAATATTTAGCGCAGAGTTATCATTAGTTATGCTAATAGGCCTCGCTAAGGTGGCTAAAGAGGTTCCAGTCAACTAATGTTTGGGGAGAGCATGTCTTGCTTCGGCAACGGCGAGGGGTAATTGTCACTCTTGACCTCAACCCTTCCTTCCCATTCTCTCTCTCTCTCTCTCTCTCTCTCTCTCTCTATCTCTCTCTCTCTGTCTCTCTCTTTCTCTCTCTCTCTCTATATATATATATATAGATATATATATATATATATATCTGTCTCTGTCTCTCTCTCTTTATCTCTTCTCTCTCTCTCTCTCTCTCTCTCTCTCTCTGTGTGTGTGTGTGTGTGTGTGTGTGTGTGTGTGTGTGTGTCCCACTTTCACACACACACACACACACACACACACACACACACACACACACACACACACTCTACTGTACTTAATAATAATCCGCCTTCCCTCCTTTTCGATGGAATGAGGACCCACCACTCCAGAAGAGAACCTGAGCAAGAGTTAATATCCGTGACCGTGTTGACCCGGCACAGAGGGGGCAAGGTACCACTTGAAGAGAACCTTACTGCCAACAAATGAGGGTGATTGGGACACCAAGTGTAACCTTTCCTCCAAGGAAGGTTTGTCGAAGTGACGTCACACTGGAGGAGTATGTCTCCCTTTCTGTTTGTCTGTCTCTATGCTCTGTCCGTTTGTTTGTCTGTCCGTCTCGACTCACCTGGCCGCCTGCACATCTGGTCACCTGCCCTCCTGTCTATCTGTCTGTTTGTGTCCTCAACATGGGGGAGTGCGTAAATTTCATGCAGTCAATATTTGAGGGACTTAGTGAAATTTCTGCAGAGCAGTGTCATTCAGCATTTTTTTTATGAATGGAAACTATCATTCATTCATACAGAATGCTTACCATATCCTAACCTTTATCATCCCTCCGTTTTGCTATTTTCCCTAAATCTGTCTTGGATAACATCTACAACTCCACCTATTCGATGTAATATTGTCACAATGATAGAGGTAAGGTTGTTGCTGACAAGATTCTCTCTCTCTCTCTCTCTCTCTCTCTCTCTCTCTCTCTCTCTCTGTCCGTCTTCCTCTTCCTCCACCCTCCATATCTTCCATTTATTTTGTCCTCCTTATCTCTCTACATTGATAATGTTTCACATTGTAACATCGACAAATTGCTCAGGAAGCTGGTTCACTTTTGGTTGCTATAGATAGACCAAGGGTCTTAATTTATTCACACCCAGCTGAGGTGTAATACCTGCACTGGCAATGCTCCGTATTTTCTGTATTTTTCCTTAGTATACCATGGATTCACTTAACTCGTTAACAGCATTACCCGTAGATCTGTCATATGCGAGCTCAGCGCTCTCTTCCGGGAGGGAAATAGCTGTCGATCACGAGTCCAACACGTGATCTACACACACACACACACACACACACACAAATATATATATATATATATATATATATATATATATATATATATATAATAAAATAAAACAAAATAAAATAAAATAACATCAGATAAATTCAAATAAACCATCCTGAGTCCACTGTTGAACAAAGCCTCTTTCATAGCATTCAATGACTCGCACAACCGCGCAAAACCTCTTCTAAGTCACTCCTGTAAACCTCTCAATCTCGTCTCTCCAGCTTTTGTCTGGTCTCCCTCTTCCACGCTTCCCATCTCGCGGCGTCCACTCAGTAACACACTTCCTCCATCGCTCATCAGTCATTCGCACTAACTTACCTGGCCAATTCCATTTCCTCTCTTTTACCGCCTCCACAATATCTTGCACTCTAATCTGCTCTCTCATCCAACTTGCTCTCTTTCGGTCTCTCAGTGTTATTTCCATCACTGATCTTTCCATTCTTCTCTGTACATTGCCTTCGTCAGTTTCCAAGTCTTCCCGTAGATTATTGCTGGCAGGATGCATTGATTGTAAACTTTACACTTCAAACATATAGGTAGAGATCCACTCACGATTTCATTGTACTTACCAGACACTTTCCAACCAATTGTAATACGTCGTTTTGTTTCATTATCATTATCTTTGGTTACTTTCACCATCAAGACTCTCATCATCGATTATAATCTCTTTACTTTGAACCTTCTTTTGCAACATTACTTTTATTTTACTCTTATTCATTTTTAAACCTACTTTGAGACTTTCCTTATTCAGATCATTCGGCATATCTTGCAAGTCTTCTGCTCTTTCTGAAATAAGAATAATGTCACCCACAAATCCTAGGCGATTAGAATATTCGCTATTAACCTTCAAACCTTCTGAAAATCTCTTTCAAGCAAGCTGTAAATAATTTGGGTGAAATTGTATCGCCTTGTTGTCCTCTTTTCTCGATCTTGATATTTTCTGTATCTTTATGTTGTCAAATTACAGCGGTACCTTTCGTATACTTTTCTAGAGCCCCTACGATCTGTTCGTTTGTACTCTGATTGCGTAGTGAGTTTAGTATATTTATTTGTTCTACCGAGTCAAAGGCCTTCTCGTAATCTGCAAAAACTAAATAAAAATGTATATTTATTCTGTCGATTTCTTAATTATTCGATCCATCGTCTGCAAATGGCCTAGAGTCTAATATCCGCTCCTAAACCCTGCCTGTTCTCTTGATTGGTTTTCATCTAAAACTTGATTCGGTCTATTTGTAAGGATCTTGGAGAATATTTTATATACATTTGATATGTAATCGGTCCACTCAGTAACACACTTGCTCCATCGCTCATCAGTCGTTCGCACTAACTTACCTGCCCAATTCCACTTCCTCTCTTTTACTGCCTCTACAATATCTTTCACTCTAGTCTGCTCTCTCACCCAACTTGCTCTCTTTCGGTCTCTCAGCGTTATTCCCATCATTGATCTCTCCATTCTCCTCTGTGCTGTCCTTAGTTTTGTTTCCATTGCCTTCGTTAGTTTCCAAGTCTCACACCCGTAGATTATTGCTGGTAGAATGCATTGATTGTAAACTTTACGTTTCAAACATAAAGGTAGAGAGCCTCTCAGGATCTTATTATACTTACCAAACACTTTCCAACCAATTGTAATGCTTTTTTTTTATTTCATTATCATGATCTTTCGTCACTTTCACCATCTGGCCTAAATAATTATACTCTTCAACTTCCTCAAGACTCTCATCATCAATTACAATCTCTTTACTTTGAACTTTCGTATTGAACATTACTTTGGTTTTACTTTTATTCATTTTTAAACCTACTTTGACACTTTCCTTGTTTAGATCACTCAGCATATCTTGCAAGTCTTCTGCTCTTTCTGAAATAAGAATAATGTCATCCGCAAATCTTAGGTGGTTCAAATATTCGCCATTGATCTTTAAACCTTTCTTTTCCCAACTCAGTCTTCTGAAAATATCTTCCAAGCAAGCTGTAAATAGTTTGGGTGAAATTGTATCGCCTTGCCGTACTCCTTTCTCGATCTTGATCTTTTCTGTGTCTTTATGCAGTCGAATTATAGCGATACCTTTCGCAAGCAAAGGCATGCATACAGCCCCATCCATACTACTACCATCCGTCACCCATTTCTCTCCCTTTCATTTTAGCTCCCCGTAGACGAAGGGTCATCCCTGTCTCCCGGCTACTGTCCGGGTCATAAGCAATGCAGTAAGACACAGAACATTTCTCTTCTATGATCATAAGTCGAGCTTGGTGTCTCACACACTACAAGGCAAATATTATACTCATAACTGCTGACAAGAAATGTATCTTTTGTGAACGTCCTTTGAATGATTTACAGCAATGAATATGCACCTATTTCGAGACATGAAATATTTAACGAGAGTTTTTCAGATTAAGATGAAGTTGAGAGAGCTAAAAAATTAATTATTCACTTTAGTTTTAATGTAGATTATTATAATACTTTGTTTTTTTTCGTCAACTTTTATATTTTGATATGGGATGGATATTTTTGCTGTTTCAGCTTATGTATGATATTGCATAGAAGAAAATGTAAGTCTGATTCGGAAACAATTACATCTTAAGTGGGAAGGGGCGGGATACATTAAACAAGTCTACGGGAAACACACACACACACACACACACACACACACACACACACACACACACACACACACACACAAAGGATTACAAAGGAGGAGCATGCCAACAGGAGACCTTTTGGTCTATAACTAGGTCGGATGCGAAAAAATTATAACAATGATAAATAAACAAATAGATAAAAATAACAAATATTAAATTACATAAGTAAATAAAAAGGCAAAGTTAAATGATAAACAAACAGGTAAATAGTAGATAATAATAAATGGACATATAAATAATAATAAATAATAATCAAATAAATGATAATAATAAACAGATAAATATTAACAAACAAATAATCAAATAATATAAAATAAATAGCAGGCATTACAGCATCATGCTTAGGTGTTTATCTAAACGAATCGTAAAGCTTCGAATTGAACTACAGTACATTGCACTGCCTCTGCAGGAAGTTTATTCCATTCATTAACTACACGGTTGGCGAAGCTGTTTCTACCCACTTCCAAATTAAATAAATTTCCTACAGTTTGAGACTTATTTCTTATCTGATTCTTATTCAGTGTGAAAATTTTGCCACTATTGATGTTGTCAGTTTCCTTAAGAATCATAAAGACCTGTATAAAGCCACCTCTGAGTCTACGCATTTTTAGGGAAAATAGATTCATGTTTTAGTCGATTTTCGTATGATTTATTTCATATATTTGGAATCAGTTTTGTCGATCGCTTTTGTACTTTTTTCCAATCTGTTAATGTCTCTAATGAAATTCGGTGACCATACGGAAACAGCATATTCCAAATGGGGACGAACTAACGATTTATACAGCTTGTTAATGAGAGATGAACTTTTGAAGTCAAAAGATCGCGCAATCAGTCCTAGAATCTTATTTGGTTTCTCAGAGGCTGAAATACACTGCTTAGATGATTTGAGATCGTTACTGATAATTACGCCTAGATCCTTTTCACTATCCACTTTTGTTAACGAATTTCCAAATAACTTGTAATCGTACTTACTGTTATTTTTACTTATTTGCATAACCTTGCATTTACTTATGTTAAATTTCATTAGCCACTTTTCAGACCATTGCTGTAGTTTATCTAAATATTCTTGAATATCTAATTGTTTTAAGTGATCATTTGCAATTCCGCACATTTTTGTATCATCAGCAAATTTGAAGACAATAGATTTTAGTTCGTGGTCTATATCATTTATATATACTATGAATAGAAGTGGCTCAAGAACGGAATCCTGAGGAACTCCACTCGTAACATTTTTCCATCTAGAACAACTGTTTTCGATCGTTTAACCAATTACTAGTACAGCTTAATTAATAGACTGCTACCCCATATTCCATGTGAAGATGTTCATTCCTGCTCATTATTTTCGCGTTAGGGTGGTACTCCTGTCGTGACATTGTCTGTCGACTTAGTTTTTGTAGACCTTGCTCTCTAGGAACCTTCTCGAGTAGGTTTCCTTCAGTGCCTTATTTATGTTAGTCTATCACAGGGGTTTTCAGCCTTGCTTGGCTCATGCACCCCTTTCACCCTTTGCCAGAATGTCATTCCCCCCTCCTTTCCAAGATTGCCTGTTTCAAAAGGTGCATTCTAAATAATATGCAGATATTATCGCACAGCGTAACACTTTTCTAATCCTAAGATTAACCTGGGTCAGCACTGGTATAATTCCAGCCCAGGTGACAGGCCAGATAGGCCAGAGCCTATATTTGCTTTCCTCACTCCGTAAACTTAATGTGGTCACAATTCACCCCCAGAAAACCCAAAATTCACCCCTGGGGGTGAATTTCACCCCTTATGAGAACCCCTGGTCTATCAAGACTTCTGGGGTCTCCCGATTGGTTTGGTCCACTTCGGCCTCCACTCCGATATCCTCCAGGTCATGCTTTCTTCAGGTCTTCCTTTGATATGGAAATACGAACTCAGTTGATTTTCTTTCCAAGCCCATTCCCTATTCTGTCCGTGTGAATCGCGGAATCCTCATTTCTGTAACCTGCATCCCACTACGGGTTTTTGAAGTCCACGTTTTTGAACAATAGAACCTATTTTGTTTCAGGATAATTGTATATACTCGTATTATAATTTTCAAATCTTTTAGTATGATACGAGTTCCACATCCTTACTCTAGCTGGTTTTTTTTTTTTTCTTTCTTTTTTTGTATGTGCCTTTTTTTCGCTTACACACCCACACACTGGGCCTCTTAATACTGTCCTTAGTTTATCTTTCGGGACATTGTTTAAAGCTCTTTGAAGGTCTAAAGAAACAAAGTATAATGATTTGTTCCATTCCTATATGCTTTCTATTTTGTTAAAAACAAAACTTTGTGGTTTGGCGTAATTTTGTCCGGACTAAATCCGTAATGCACATCTTTAATGTTTCCTCTACTATTGGTAATTATTCTTTTTTAGGATTATTTCGTAAATTTACCCATTAGGCTAATGCATTTACCTCATATACAAGATGTGAATAGCTCTCAAAAAAGGAAAAAGGAAAATATGGGTATTGATTGCAAATATAAGCATTATCGATATTCGTATTTACTTTTTCATACTTATGTGCAATTTTCATAATAGGATGTAAATGAGAAATCTATAGGAGATACTGAGGTTCCACAGTTTTCAGGTGCGAGATTTATTTACCCATTACATTTTTTTTTTCCTCAGGGGATATATTTGTTCCTGATTTTAGTCACTTCTCTTTATCTCCATAATTTAATTTTCACAATTTAGTTTGCCTCCTAATTTGCATATGAGGACGATCACCGCTTTCCCCAACTCATTTGGTGTTCCTTTTTGTGGTCATTCAATTTGTTAGGCGATGGATCCATCCTGTCCTCCTACCTCCAATCTTCAGTGCGTAACTAACAAAAGCAGGTCATAAGCACCACTCTCTCATATGTAACTCAGTTAATGAGCCAAACACATACGGATTCATGTCAACTCAACAACGTCACACCTTTATATTCCGTATGTGGCTAGTTCCTATCAAAGTCCATATACTATATGGACCTTGGTTCCTATCTTCTTCCTATAAGAATCGTAGCATACTCAACAACGTCACACCTTTATATTCCGTATGTGGCTAGTTCCTATCAAGGTCCATATACTATATGGACCTTGGTTCCTATCTTCTTCCTATAAGAATCGTAGCATACAAATGTTTCACTTATGTACTTATGCCCTTGACACAACCGCCCACATATACTGGGGTCGTGCAATTCGACGGCCCGCGTTGCTACAATTCACAGATTCGACGTCAGTAGATTCTTAGCCTTAACCTTAATTCAACAGTTAAATTCACAAATTCGATATTAAAACCGTACAAAAACAAACAAACAAACAAGTAAACAAACACAAATTTCGTAGTTTGTCTGCTAAGTGGGAAGTGATTCGTGTTTCAACAAATCACGTTTCGACGCCTCGAAATGTCGCTCTAACTCTATCGAATTGCGAGACTCCAGTCTATATTGTATAGGTGTGACCTCTGACCTCAGGTTAGGTCTGGCAACCCTTCATGCCCGAGAGCCTCAAATGTAAGCAAGTAGTACGACAAGGCCTCAGCCACTTACACCCAGATCTGCTGGACGTATAACATCGTGTCACAAAGGATTACAAAGGATTACAAAGGCAAAGCATGCCGACAGGAGACCTTTTGATCCATATCTAGGTCGGATGAAAAAAAAAAAAAAAAAAAAAAAAAAAAAAAAAAATCATATTAATAATAAATTAAAACTATAACAATGTAAATAACAATTAAAATACATAAATAAATGCATTGGTATAGTTGAATAACAAACAAACAGGTAAATAGTAAATGATAATAAATTGACATATAACTAATAATAAATGAAAATCAGACAGACAAATTATAACAAAACAAAAACAAATAATATAACATAAATTATAATCATTACAGCATCTTACTTAGGTATTTATCTAAATGATTCTTAAAGCTTCGAACTGAACTACATTGCACTACCTGTGCAGGAAGTTTATTCCATTCATTAACTACACGGTTGGCAAAGTTGTTTCTACCTACTTCCAAATTGAATCTATTTCCGGACAGTTTGAGACCATTGTTTCTTGTCTGATTCTCATTCAATGTGAAAATTTGGTCACTTTTGATGTTGTCAATTCCCTTTAAAATCTTAAAGACCTGTATCAAGTCACCTCTGAGTCTACGCTTTTTTAGGGAAAACAGATTCATGTGCTTAAGTCGATTTTCGTATGATTTATTTTTGATATTTGGAATCAGTTTTGTGGCTCGCCGTTGTACTTTTTCCAGTCTGTCAATGTCTTTAATGAGATTCGGTGACCATACGGAAACAGCATATTCCAAATGTGGACGAACTAACGATTTATATAGCTTGTTAATGAGTGATGGACTTTTGAAATCAAACGATCGCGCAATCAATCCCAGAATCTTATTTGCTTTCTCAGAGGCTGAAATACACTGCTTGGATGATTTGAGGTCGTTACTGATAATTACGCCGAGATCTTTCTCACTATCCACTTTTGTTAACGAATTTCCAAATAATTTGTAATCGTAATTGCTGTTATTTTTACCTATGTGCATTACCTTGCATTTACTTGTGTTAAATTTCATTAGCCACTTTTCAGACCATTGCTGTAATTGATCTAAATCTTCTTGAATATCTAATTGGTTTGAGTGATCATTTGCCACTCCGCCACTTTATGACAGGTTCATTTCATTATCCTATTACAACATTCGTACTTAACTTTGCCGATATGCTCCAATGCACTTGAGCCACCTTGTAGTGAAGCGACTCTCGTATATATTACTTACCTACTCAAATCCAGAATAGACTTACGAAACCCAATCATCCAGCCCACAGATATAGATCAAGTTGAAACCATACATTAATTTGAACCTAGGTATGATAATTTGGAGAATAGGAAACGGGACTCCACGAGCGTTGTTCCGTCTCTATATACTACAATTAAGTGAACAATTGGTAAATATAGAGGAAAACAGTTTACAAATGTTAAAGGATTCACAGAGAATAGTAGGTTAAGGGGTAACTTTAAGGATTTTGGACTTGTTGTGGCCGTTTGTTCGATGAATTTATTTTTCGAGAATGAATATTTTTGCAATAGGTATATTTTCACTATATATATACATATATATATATATATATATATGTATATGTATATATATATATTCTACAATTTTCATAGATTATCTAGTATCTACATTATATTTTCGTAGTCTTTAAACTATTGTTTATGAATTTTAGTATGAATTTGAAAGAAACAGTAACTATGTGTGCGGTCATTCCACTAACGTTACCAGTTATTTATAGTCAGTTTCTTCAGCACTTCAACCCCTTAATGATGTTCTGGAACAAATGGCAAAGGAAATGGTATGTTTAGGATACAGGAGGAGGGAAGGGAGACAAAAGTTGGATGAAAGAGTATTGTGTAGAAGTTTAGACGTTGTCACTCGCCAACTATTGTAACTTAGATTGTTTTCAGCCTTACACAGATTTATTTGTATGACTATATCTCTATAATAAGTTATATTGCTTAGTCAAAACAAGTGGATATTCTATTTCTATGAGTATGTAGAATAAAGTAAGAATAGAAATATCTCATTTACCACACATGACAATTAAGTGTGAGGTTAAATTCGTAATGCAAAACGATTGGTATTCAGTTATTTTTATCTATGCATTTAAATTCATGGGGACACTTCTGTAATATTTCACTTAATTAGTATATTTCACATATAAATACATGTCAACAACAACAAATATTTTTAAAATATTCGTTTGGGATCAGTGACTTCACAGCTCTGATGTCGCAGTGTAGTGGTAAGAGAGTAAAAGATCACTGCTATCAAAAAGAAAATAATAATAAATATATCATCCCTATCTGCTCTATCTTCCTGTCCCTTCTTTCAGGATTTTCTCCTTCCTAAACCTTTCTTTGCCCCATATACAGAGATTACATTTGTAACATAAAAATCCGTCTTGTTAGATTTTCTAGCATCTAATCCGTTTAGAAAATACAACAGAGTTATATGATTGATATAAAAATGTAATTCTAAAGATAGGCTTGGATAAGATTCAAAATACCTAATAATGTTTTCCTATCATTATTTCTTTCAACTGGATGATATTTTGACTAAAGTATGCATAATATATTCAGATAATCAAATGTATATTGGAATTCTTAAAAAAACAAAATAAGATGTTCTGCCATATCAGAAAAAAAAGGTAGAACCTTCACTAATACCCAACCACGCTACATTCGGTGTACATTCGTGAGCACTACATTCTCATTGGCTGAGAGAATGTTGATATGTCAAAAAAAAGGTGATGCTCTGATTGGTCGACGGCATCGCCAGTAAGCTCACATTGCTTCTCTCGATATGTCGCGTGGTTGCTTGCTGTATGTGGCTCACACACCCCACGTCAAAGTTGCCACGACCACCAATAAACCCCTAATCGCTCGCAATTCGCCCGGTGGCAATAGCCCTCTTTTATACGCTACTATCTTTTCATTTTCTTACAGACATTCTTCCCCTCCCACAAAAACCGATCCCGCGCAAGCGAGGTGGTCTTTCCTAGAGATTCAGATTCAGATTCAGATTCAGTTGCCTTAGCTTCAGAGGGCGTTACGTTCACGATGAGTGGCTTGTCGCTGGCGTCGAGGTAGGCCGTTTTCAGTTGGTTGATGGAAACCTATTCCGGCTTACCGGAGACAGAAATACAGAGAGTCTTGTCTTTCGGTTCGAGGACGAGGTGGGGACTTGTGTAGGGTCACGTGAGCGATGGTATGTGTGCGTCGGAACACATGGGGCGAATTTAACATCGATTCGCAGCAGCTGCTGTAGTTTCTCCAAATCAGCATCCCTGAGTAATTTAGTCGAACGAACAAGGTACAAATATCCGAGTTCGGGATCATACACTCTGTGATCAAGCATATGCAGATATGCCGGGAATCCCCTGCTGCTTCCGATACCTGGAAACCCCAAATAAGGGGTCAAAAATGCGTTGGATCAAACATGGGTGGGGTACCACAAAATACCAAAATTTCCTAAACTGGTATACCACACAGGCTGTCAGATACCCCCACATCAGACATCTTGCCCTCTGCAGGGGGGCTCCCAGATCCCAAGAAAAGGGTTAAAAAAATAGGGGCTGGGTTAAACATTGAAGACACCACATGAAATCTAATTTAGATGAACAGTCACATTTTACTAAATATGTAATAAGGAACGCCAGAAAAATTTTCTGCCGCATTGGCTCTGCCAGACACCCTCAAAATAAGATCCTTTTTCCTAGCAGTGGAATGAGCTAGATTATGCTTTAAAAGTACCACCAAAAAGTAATATAAAATGACCACGAACATCACACAGAATTCAGATTGGCTTTAGCCAGACTTATTGTCTACTGCATAGGGGTCACCAGACCCTCTGAAAAAAAAAAGTCCGTTCGAGACAGTGCTACGAGCGGGAGGGGTGTGGGAAGGTCTATCTTATGCATCGCACTATATCACGTATCATATGCCTATGTGTTTCATGCATCCTTATGTATAACAGTGTTGCATATATTACAGTATGCATATTAATGCCTTGTCTCAGTCACAATGTACTTCTGTTCCTAACATGACATAATATTCTTATGTTATCTATGTATGGCATCATTAGCATACTTGGCAACACTAGTGGTGCACTCGTTTGATTAATTATCGCCGTACCTACATGAGGTATACTGTAAAACTCTCTAGTTTTTAAATTGTACTCTTCAATGATTTTCTGGACTGTCATTATGAACCCTACAAATAACGTGAAACAGGGATGCATGAGAAAGCTAATGTACTAGATTCCTCTTATCGGCTAAAATGCCCTGTATATAGGTATATACTCTCTCTTTCTCTCTCTCTCTCTCTCTCTCTCTCTCTCTCTCTCTCTCTCACACACACACACACACACACACACACACACACACACACACACACATTCCTCTACTCCCCTCTCACTCGACTACCTTGTCCATTATCGTCAAGGATAAGCACAATAAACAATTAAGGAATTATATTTATTTGAAACCCTACAGATCCAAATCGGTGGGTACCATATGCAAGTATACAAGCCCACAGTGAGCTTGAGCAAATGTGCTGTGCCAAAGAACGTTGAATATGAACTTAATCAAGGACAGTCGTTTTGTGATGAAGACGCTGGACATATCTAAAGCGAATATGGTAACAATATGCGATGGGTGGGGAAAGGGGAGGGCATCCTTCAACACGTTCTAGACGAGTTTCTGACTCGGGTGAGGAGAGGGGGGGGGGAACCCTGCCCTGAAGGGACTCCCTTTCGATCGAGACTCACTTCATTCCGAGATTCGTCGACATCTGATAACACCCCCCAATATATATATATATATATATATATATATATATATATATATATATATGTGTGTGTGTGTGTGTGTGTGTGTGTGTGTGTGTGTGTGTGTGTGTAAACGGAGTAGGAAACACAGAAATCAACCTGTCAGAATGTCTCAACATATATATATATATATAATATATATATATATATATATATATATATATATATATATATATATATACAACACTGAATGGGTCTCAGTGAACAGATGTACATATCTATCAACCACAATATACTTTAATTCTAAGCCATCAACATCGAGGAAGATTCGAGGAGGCCAACGTGCAGAAACTGAAACGTGGTATGGTCAAGGACTCGAACCTTGACTGCCGCGTGACAAGTGTTAGTGACTTATTCGGCTAAGTCACTAACACTTGTCACATGCTAGCCCAGGTTCGAGTCCTTGGCCGTACCACGTTTCAATTTCTGCATGGTGGCCTCCTCAACCAATGGCATCTGGTGTATTGGTATTGCAGAACTACAACATTCCCCTTTTCATTCGATATCGATAGCATTCAATCTAATGAATTTTTTAAAATAATTTCTTTATACTTGTACATTATATAACCCTTAAACTTATTGCCAGCAGCCATCTCCAGGTTCATAAAAAATACGTAAATATACAAAAATCCTTGTATGGAACCACTTCACCGTTCCAACGATGCTGTGTTTGGCTGTTTGCGCATGCGCACATGACAGAGATAAAAAAAATGCACGCTAGGCAGAGAGAGCACTGTCGCTCACGCAATGACGACTGTTGTCCAAGTGTAAAGTAATTCTTATTTATACTCAGCGTGCGTTGTGCTTAAAAACTGTGTATTATATTCTTGAATGTAATAAAGTGTAGAATTAGATGATTATCATGCTCACGAGAAAATTACAATTAAGAAAAGAAGCTGCTCATCACCTGATATTCATATATCTCAGTCAGGAATAAGCAACATCAAGAAGTTTATTCGTAGCTTTAATTTTGAATGATGCCAACGGAAAGATTGGCTTTGCGGTTGTGAAATAAAAATGCATTGTTTTGCTCCCCGTGTTTGGTGAGGTGAGCTAACATGAAGAAAAAAAACATGATAGGTTGATAGGTCAAAGAAGCACTTTAGAAATGTGGTTTCAATGTCACTTTTAGGAAACGTTAAGGAGAAACTTAGTGAAGCATATAGACTTTCAATCGATGTTTGTTTCGTTGTACACAACATCAAAACAATGGATAGAATTGTTCTGAGACAGCACTCCTACTAATTTTAGTTACGAGCCACCATTGTTGGCAACAGCAGGAAGGAAATGTTTAAAATTGTTCTGAGACAGCACTCCTACTAATTTTAATTACGAGGCACCATTGCTGGCAACAGCAGGAAGGAAATATGTAGTCTGTCAGTGTCTTGAGGAAGCGACATGTCGTCGGCCGATCCAGGGAATGTAGACTTTTCTGCTGTATATATGTATGTACTCGTATTTGTGCATTTACCATGGCTGCCGCCTGACGATCCTATTCAACCAAAGGTAGGTCAATGGCTGAGTTATGACAGACTGCAGCAGATGTAGGATAGTTCTTCGTAGTAGGTAAAAGGACCGAGCGAAATGACGGGCGGCGTCAGGTCAAACGCGAAGTACTCAGTTATGAGGGAAGTTGTCGTGGTGAGGTTGATTCCTTGTAGGACCGTCGATCTCATGGAGCTCAGGTATGTTACACTTCCTGTGGAAAGACGGATGAGGTCATATGCTGCCCAGCTGCCGGCAACAGAGAAAGATGCATGATTTTTTACATTTGACTTAATTCTTGTGTACTACAGTGGACACTATCTCTCTTTGGAGGCTGCAACGTGGGGAGTTCTTATGTGGAGCATTTGCAATGGGGATAATTTTAAGAGGTCGTAAGGGACTTGTTGAGGCCGTATGACTGCGTGACACAAAGGTATGATCCTCTACAAAAAAAAATTGACATCCTCAGGTCCTTAGTTAATTAGATATCGTGGACGGAGCTGCACAGTCAGAAAAGAAATGTACAGAAGGACATTGAGCTTCTTGGATTCCAAGGGGGTTGAATCAAGAGGGGGGGGGGGCGAAGGAGAATGTGAAGGTGAGGAGTTTACGCCAGGAGGCGCGTAGCTGCGGCCAAAACCGTCTCCTTTGGCGTTTGCTCTTTTGGGATTCTTGGGTCGGGTAACAGTCACTGCTGGGAATCGGAGAGATGTGCGGGGACTCGAACCCACAAGTAAATGAATGCGAGAACAGCACGCTCCCAATTACGCCAACAGTGCTCAGAACATAGATGGAAATAACGAAGGTACAAGAGAAAAAAGAATTGATAGTTGTCGTTATTGTGGGGTTCTTTTGGCCTCAAAACTGGGGCAAGGAGTGGAGATGGTGGGGTGGAGGAGCGAGGTAGGGAATGGATACAGAAAAGTAGGAGAATAAACTGTGATCATGTACTTACCGCCTGGGTGAGTCCATTTGGTATACTTAATCCCTTCAATTGCATGGGACGAAAGGCCCACCAGAGCTAGTGTGTTCACGTCTGCAATGTAAGATGTGTCTAGTGAGTGTGGACCAGAATGTGTGTCAGAACGTGTGACCCATCATATAGGTAACTTGACCTAAGGTCACATTAAAAAAAAGTTGGTTATCGTCCCCGCTCGATCCGAGAAAACGACCTAAGCATTTTCTTTTGATAAAAAAAAAAAAAAAAATCCAATTTAAAATTTCATGCCTCCCGAGTTTCGAGCCTTCCGTATGTGCCCAAGTACACCTTACATTTGGCGCAGTGCATGAATGGCTGACTCGGTGAAAGTGCCAGAGTGTTTGGCTTACCGCATATTTTATGGCTTTTATCGAAATTAGCATAGCGCAAAAGGGCCATTCTTCCCCCTTGAAGTCCTGGTTTGGACTGAGTATTGCCAACGACACGTCTCCTTCTGCATTCTGTGCAGAATTCTCTAACGGAAAGTTTGACAACGAGCCGCTACAGCAGTCATGCAGGCGATCATTTGTCGAAGTTGTAGCTGGTGAGTTTGCGTGTTTCATCCGCATATTTTGAAAAGTGATAAAAAAATAAAAATAAAAAAATCCGCCCGACCCGCCTCCTTCCAGGAGCAAGCACGATGACTTTTTTTTTTTTTTTTTTTATGTGGCCTAACCTAATCTAACCTAACATTACCTAACTTTACCTAACCTAACCAAACCTAACCTACTCTAATATGATTTATTATTGGCTAACTAAACGTTTAATAAGTCCTATTCTGTCAGTAACATGAAAACTATTCCCCATGCAGTAACCACCCATGTATTTCTAAGGCTCTGAATTAAAGAAAACTGGAATGATTTTTTTTTTCGGGGGGGGGGGAGCAAATATTGAAGAAATGTGTATTCTGTTATGGGAGTATTATTATTTACAGGAACAGAAAAACGGAGAAAATGTATATATAGGGAGATTCTCTTGTAGACATTTGTTGTTGAATTTCAAGCTTTCTAACAAGGACTCGGCCATATGGGGGGGGGGGCATAAACCAGATTACCAAAGTAATTCATTTAATTATCAACGTTTCGTCTGTAAGGAGACATCATAAGGAAAATCTGTAACATATAAATTACCGACATTCAGAAACAAAGAACATGGGTATAAATAATAATAATAAAAAATCATAAATCAAGAAAATAGACATCAATAAATAAAATCGTAAACCAATACAGTTACATAGACTGTTGGGGAACAATACTTACAAAATTAGAAATTTAAAGAAATGACAAAAGACAGCGTGGGCCTTTGACTTATAATATCAGAGCCTAACCTGCATGGGTGGTGGAGGGGAGGGGGAGTGGGGTGTGACCTGTCTTAACAGCGTCGGTATGGGGGTTGAGGTGGAGGTTGAGAGCTCGGTTGGAGGGGAAGATGGAGGGAGTGGGTGGGAGGAGGAAGGAGAGGGTGCTTATGACCCGACTTCACATTGTCAGAGGGTGTGGTGGACACAGAAGTGTTTGGTTGGGGGGAGAGGGGTGGGGGTTCGCTCGCCGTGCGGGCGAGAACATTGTTATACAAGCTAATGCTTGAAATCATGTTACATTAGATGTTTATAATAGGGTTATGTTCTCTTATAAATATTGCTTCTAAAAGCTTAAGTTTATGTGCATCCTTATTACTTGCGATTATTCTAGTATTCTTAACCAAGTACTCACGGGTGGCGGTTTGGTTATGATATATTCTCAAATGATGTTTGATAGCCCCACTTTGTAAGTGCATAGAAATTCTCCTACTGAGACAACATCTAGTGTATCCAACGTAGGTTAAGTTACGAGTTTCACAGTCCTCGTTATCACATCTAAACTCATATACTACGTTGGTTTTAGAAAAAGTCCCAGTATTGCTATTCAGGTTGCTTTTCATAACCAAAAAGATAGTTTTTGGGTTGGAGCAGAATACAACTACGCGGATTTTCTTCTCGCTAGAGACTGGGTGGCAGTTTTTAGTGATGATATCTTTCATGATTTTTTTCATCTTTCTTTGTAAGCCTTAGTAAAGATGTTATGATAATGGATGTTAATAAATTGGGGCTTAGAGGGTGTTTGGGGGGAAAGGTGGTCACAGATCATTTTGTTACCAAAAAAGAAAAACAAATCATAAAAGATATCATCACTAAAATCTGCCACCCAGCCTTTTTCAACTACGCCCCCCCCCCCACACACACAGTAGTCCATGGGGTTACAATAAAACGACTTGGGGGACCAGATGTTGGAACTGGTGAAGTCGTAGAAGATCTCGAACAGCCACTTTGGGTTTTCTCGGAGGTATGACACGGAGCTGAGTTCTGCTTTAGTGAAGTCATGCCTTAATTATTGTTCTCTCTAAAATACTCGTGCCATAGTCGTTTTCTTTATTAATATCGTCATCTTGCTAGCCAAGATAGATAGATAGACTTTATTTGGCAATGAATCAATGTACATGAAGTGCAAATAATGACAAGAACACATAGTTCGGAATAATAAATGCAAATTGCCGAGGATAACACAAAAAGCATGTACGCTTATTTCCATTGTGGTCCTCATCAGATTGTTATTCTACACTAAGTCACACTGACAACATACGTAGGGGGTTAACTCCTTCCAAACGGTGCCGCATACGTAGGAGCAAGTGGATACGCGAGGCTGCCACATCGGCGTCTTGATTATATTTATTGTAGTTGCCCCTGCGTAATGACATACTCTCTAAACGAGTGGTTCCCAAACTTTTTCTGTCATTTCCCCCTGCACCCAGGTCAACTATCCAGATTTCCCCCTTCATGTGTAGCAGGGAAAGAGTAGTTGAAATACACTGTGACTATTTACTAATTTATTTTTCAAATGTTCAAATATACTGATAAACAGGCATTCTCTCTCTCTCTCTCTCTCTCTCTCAGACATGAGAAAATCCATTAGAGATTTTTTTTTAGTTAGTAGGTAGTGTAATTATTTCCCCCTGGTAGTTTCAAATTTCCCCCCAGGTGGAAATTTCCCCCAGTTTGGGAACCACCGCTCTAAACTGTCTTCATCACATTTTCTATGGTTATCAATATTCACGGGTGAAAGAGAGAACGATCGATATAAGCGGTGACTATATTTTATGATGCGATTATTATTACGACACATCGTACGTCTGGCAGGTAATGCTGCCCGTGAAATTTTGGTCCGTACTGAAGAGGTCACCTCAACCAACAAAGTTAGGAAAGGAGTTGGAGGTTTAGTTATAGAGATATCTTTATAATATTTTTATGTTTGAGTATTTTTTTAGAACAAGACAAAGTTTATGTAAATTTTGTCCAAGTAGTAGATGAACAAAAGGATGGCCCTAAGGTGGGTAACCAAGCAAGATTGCATTTTAGCTACATTGGTTTTAAGTAATATAGTGTTTGATGCAATAATTTAAAGTACAATTACTAATGAATGGGGAAGATTGGTATGATAGGTTCTAAGGAGAAGGCAGAAGGAAGGAAAGATACTTGCTCTAAGATTTAACTATAGTCAGCGCAAGGAGAATTGGCCGATAAGGCGTGGCTAGGATATTTCCCGGTGTTGCCACATATGGGCATCCATGGCGAGAACGTGCGTGTGGATGCAATGTTTTCTGAATGCAGTGTGAGGGGGGCGGTGCCAGAGATTAGATGTAGTGGCAACGTCGCTCTCGCATGCACATATGCCATATCTACACTTAAAGAAACGAAACCTTTGTATAGAAAACATTGCTTTGATTTTTATCTCAGTGGTGGTGTGTGACAAAAAATTATAATATAATCATATGAGGCAACATTATAAAATTATAAAATAGAATTATATAATAAAATAAAACTATAAAATAATTATATGTGGCACCACAGGGGAACTCCCAGTGGTCCGCCCTAACGGCCAGATCTCAGTGCATAGGGTATAGTGGAGAATTTGATAAATTGTTTGATTACAAGTTTGGACTTGAAATATGTATTAGGATGGTTGATTTATGAAAATACAGCATTCAGCAAATGTTATGGATCTGTACTCTGTGCAAGTTAAATAACCTATCTAAGATGGTAGATGATCTGCAGGAGGCAATGAATAGTTGAATTTGCCCCCATATTAAATTGACTGAGCTTTCTAGTACGAGTACGTCACGATCGATGCAAATCGACGTCGCTACCTCAGGGAAGCCACCGCTTCCAACATTTGCTGTCTGCACCGCCTCCAGGGAGTTTGCGCCTCCACTGACGTCCCTCACAGCCTCTGCCCCGCATTGGACGTCACGAGCGACGCAGATCGACGTCGCTACTTCAGGGAAGCCACCGCTTCCAACATTTGCTGTCTGCGCCATCTCCAGGGAGATCCCGTTTCCACTGACGTCACTCAAGGCCCCTTCCCCGCACTAGATGTCACGATCGCCGCAGATCGACATCACTGACGCCCGTACTGTTGGCTTGAGCGATGTCCAAGTGGACCCCGCAAGAGCCATGACCAGCTGCTACCTATGGGTGAGATGGCGGGTAAATCGGAGTAGATGACCAAAATGACCCAAAATCTCCCCATGAATTTTGCCGAAAATCCGAAGGTGACCAATTTGATCCAAACTTGCCCCACGGGGAGAGAGTCGGACACAGTGCCAAGGACGTGGCGGTAGCAACCCTCCAAAGTTGGGGCTTTTAACCCAGTATTGACTTTTGGGCCTCTGGCACCCATACCGTCGGCCTAAGTGGTGTCAAATTGAACTCCACGGCAACCCTGGCCGCACTCAACCTGTGGGTGAGATGGCGGGTAAATCGGAGCAGGTGACCATAATAACCCAAAATCCAAAAAATCTCAAAGGAACCCCATGAATTTTGCCGAAAATCTGAAGGTGACCGATTTGATCCAAACTTGCCCCACTGGGAGAGAGCCGGGCACAGTGCACAGCAAGGTAGACATGAGCAGCCTGAGCCCAAGGACGTGGCGGTAGCAACCCTCCAAAGCTGGGCCTTTTAACCCAGTATTGATTTTTGGGCCTCTGGCACCCATACCGTCGGCCTAAGTGGTATCAAATTGAACTCCACGGCAACCCTGGCCGCACTCAACCTGTGAGTGAGATGGCGGGTAAATCGGAGCAGGTGACCATAATAACCCAAAATCCAAAAAATCTCAAAGGAGTAACCCCATGAATTTTGCCGAAAATCCAAAGGTGACCGATTTCATCCAAACCTGCCCCACAGGGAGAGAGTCGGACACAGTGCACAGCAAGGTAGACATGAGCAGCCTGAGCCCAAGGATGTGGCAGTAGCAACCCTCCAAAATTGTGCCTTTTAACCTAGTATTGACTATTGGGCCTCTGGCACCCATACCGTCGGCCTAAGTGGTGTCAAATTGAACTCCACGACAACCCTGGCCGCACTCAACCTGTGGGTGAGATGGCGGGTAAATCGGAGCAGGTGACCAAAATAACCCAAAATCCAAAAAATCTCAAAGAAACCCCATGAATTTTGCCGAAAATCCGAAGGTGACCGATTTGATCCAAACTTGCCCCACAGGGAGAGAGTCTGACACAGTGCACAGCAAGGTAGACATGAGCAGCCTGAGCCAAAGGACGTGGCGGTAGCAACCCTCTAAATTTGTGCCTTTTAACCCAGTATTGACTTTTGGGCCTCTGGCACCCATACCGTCGGCCTAAGTGGTGTCAAATTGAACTCCACGGCAACCCTGGCCGCACTCAACCTGTGGGTGAGATGGCGGGTAAATCGGAGCAGGTGACTAAAACAACCCAAAATCCAAAAAATCTCAAGAACCCCGTGAATTGTGCCGAAAATCCGAAGGTGACCGATTTGATCCAAACTTGCCCCACAGGGAGAGAGTTGGACACAGTGCACAGCAAGGTAGACATGAGCAGCCTGAGCCCAAGAACGTGGCGGTAGCAACCCTCCAAATTTGGGGCTTTTAACCCAGTATTGACTTTTGGGCCTCTGGCACCCATACCGTCAACCTAAGTGGTGTCAAATTGAATTCGACGGCAACCCTGGCCGCACTCAACCTGTGGGTGAGATGGTTTGTAAATCGGAGCAGGTTACCAAAATAAACCAAAATCCAAAATATCTCCAAACTTGCCCAACAGGGAAAGAGTCGGACACAGTACACAGCAAGGTAGACTTAAGCAGCCTGAGCCCAAGGACGTGGCGGTAGCAACCCTCCAAATTTGGGCCTTTTAACCCAGTGTAAGGGAAAATCGCCACTTTACCTTCTAAACTACCAGCCTTCTTAAATAGCGCACTATTCGAGTGCGCTTCGAAGCCTTACTTCAAACGAGCTGCCACGTATGACGACCGAGGTTACGTGCGTCCCGGACAGACATGGGTTTATCAGAGAGAACTCGGTGACTGCACCTAGTCCACTACTCCCTCTCCACTCTAAAACTGGCGTGATACATCGACTGGACGTCGTTGTCTCCAACTTCGCCTTCCGCCCTGCCAGAGTCGTCATCGCTTAGCTCCAAAACCCTGATCTTCTCCCGAAGCTTTCTACGAGTAATTTAAGTGTTTACTGTGGAGTCAATCCGAGTGAGCTACGACCGAACTGGCCTTAGGTGAAACAGCTGGTGTTGTTTTTCCCTTTTCTTCAAGTTAATTTGATAGTGCATTGTGGAAGGACCAGAATTATAAACTTCCAGTGCAATCCTGTATTTTCTTACTTGTCCTACGAGGCTATACACGAACCGAGAGTTCTGAAGCAGTCAGTGGTGGTCCGCACCTAGTTTCAGAACTAAAGGACCTAATTGGTCCTTTACACCCAGTATTGACTTTTGGGCCTCTGGCACCCATACCGTCGGCCTAAGTGGTGTCAAATTGAACTCCACGGCAACCCTGGCCGCACTCAACCTGTGGGTGACATAGCGGGTAAATCGGAGCAGGTGACCATAATAACCCAAATTCCAAAAAATCTCAAAGGAGTACCCCATGAATTGTGCCAAAAATCCGAAGGTGACCGATTTGATCCAAACTTGCCCCACAGGGAGAGAGTCGGACACAGTGCACAGCAAGGTGGACATGAGCAGCCTGAGCCAAAGACGTGGCGGTAGCAACCCTCCAAAGCTGGGCCTTTTAACACAGTATTGACTTTTGGTCCTCTGGCACCCATACCGTTGGCCTAAGTGGTGTCAAATTGAACTCCACGGCAAGCACTCAACCTGTGGGTGAGATGGCGGGTAAATCAGAGGTGACCATAAGAACCCAAAATCCAAAAAAATCTCAAGGAAGAAACCCCATGAATTTTGCCGAAAATCCGAAGGTGACCGATTTGATCCAAACTTGCCCCACTGGGAGAGAGTCGGACACAGTACACAGCAAGGTAGACATGAGCAGCCTAAGCCCAAGGACGTGGCGGTAGCAACCCTCCAAATTTGGGCCTTTTAACCTAGTATTGAATTTTGGGCCTCTGGCACCCATACCGTCGGCCTAAGTGGTGTCAAATTGAACTCCACGACAACCCTGGCCGCACTCAACCTGTGGGTGAGATGGCGGGCAAATCGGAGGTGACCAAAATGACCCAAAATCCAAAAAATCTCAGGAGTAACCCCATGAATTTTGCCGAAAATCCGAAGGTGATCGATTTGATCCAAACTTGCCCCACAGTGAGAGTCGGACACATTGCACAGCAAGGTAGACATGAGCAACATGAGCCCAAGAACGTGGCGGTAGCAACCCTCCAAAGGTGGGCCTTTAAACCCATTATTGACTTTTGGGCCTCTGGCACCCATACCGTTGGCCTAAGTGGTGTCAAATTGAACTCCACGGCAACCCTTGCCACACTCAACCTGTGGGTGAGATGGCGGGTAAATCGGAGCAGGTGACCATAATAACCCAAAATCCATGAATTTTGCCGCAAATCCGAAGGTGACCGATTTGATCCAAACCTGCCCCACAGGGAAGGACTCGGACACAGTGCACAGCAAGGTAGACATGAGCAGCCTGACCCCAAGGACATGGCGGTAGCCACCCTCCAAATTGTGCCTTTTAACCAGGTATTGACTTTTGAGCCTCTGGCACCCATACCGTCGGCCTAAGTGGTGTCAAATTGAACTCCACGGCAGCCCTAGCCGCCCTCGACCTGTGGGTGAGATGGCGGGTAAATCGGAGCAAGTAACCAGAATGACCTAAAATCCAAAAAATCTCATGAATTTAGCCGAAAATTCGAATGTGACTGATTTGGTCCAAACTTGCCCCACGGGGAGAGTGTCGGTCAAAGTGCACAGCAAGGTAAGCATGAGCAGCCTGAGTCCAAGGGCGTGTCAGTGGCACCCCTCCAAATTTGGACCTTTTCACCCAGTAATCAAGTTTTGGCTTCTGGCACCCATACCATTGGCCTGAGAGGTGTCAAATTGGACTCCATGGCAGCCCTAGCCGCCCTCGACCTGTGGGTGAGATGTCGGATAAATCGGAGCATGTGACCAAAATGACCCAGAATCCAAAAAATCTCAAAGGACCCCATGAATATAGCCGAAAATTCGAAGGTCACTGATTTGGTCCAAACTTGCCCCACAGGGAGAGAGTCGGTCAAAGTGCACAGCAAGGTAAACATGAACAGCCTGAGTCCAAGGGCGTGGCAGTGGCACCCCTCCAAATTTGGGACTTTTCACCCAGTAATCACCTACTGGCCTCTGGCACCCATACCGTTGGCCTGAGTGGTGTCAAATTGGACTCCACGGCAGCCCTAGCCGCCCTCGACCTGTGTGTGAGATGGCGGGTAAATCGGACCAAGTGACCAAAATGACCCAAAATCCAAAAAATATCATGTTCTTTGGTCTTGAGTCACAGTGAGCGTCGAAAATAATTTTAACATCGTAAAATTTTCGACCACCATGGCTGTAGATTAGCTTAAGTTGAATAGGAAAAGTCATGTTCATTTCGTCCTGAGTCACAGTGACAGTCGAAAATAGTTTTAACATGGTAAAATTCTCGACCACCATGACTGTAGATTAGCTTAAGTTGAATAGGAAAAGTCATGTTCATTTCGTCGTGAGTCACAGTGATCTGTTTAGACAATTTTAACATGGTAAAATTCTCGGCCCCTATGACTGTAGATTAGCTTAAGTTGAATAAGAAAAGTCATATTCATTTCGTCGTGAGTCATAGTGAGCGTCGATAATAATTTTGACATGGTAAAATTCTCGACCACCATGACTGTAGATTAGCTTCAGTTTAATAGGAAAAGCCATGTTCATTTCGTCCTGAGTCACAGTGAGCGTCGAAAATAATTTTAACATGGTAAAATTCTCGACCATCATGACTGTAGATTAGCTTAAGTTGAATAGGACAAGTCATATTCATTTCGTCCTGAGTCACAGTGAGCGTCGAAAATAATTTTGATATGGTATAATTCTCGACCACCATGACTGTAGATTAGCTTAAGTTGAATAGGAAAAGTCATGTTCATTTCGACATGAGTCACAGTGACCGTCGAAAATAATTTTAACATTGTAAAATACCCGACCACTAAAAATCAAGATAAGCTTAAGTTCTCTAGTAAAAGTCATGTTCATTTTGTCGTGAGTCACAGTGAGCGTCGAAAATAATTTTAACATGGTAAAGTTCTCGGCCACCATGACTATAGATTAGCTTAAGTTGAATAGGAAAAGTCATGTTCATTTCATCCTGAGTCACAGTGGGCTGTTGAGACAATTTTAACATGGTAAAATTCTCGACCCCTATGACTGTAGATTAGCTTAAGTTGAATAGGAAAAGTCATATTCATTTCATCCTGAGTCACAATGAGCGTCGAAAATAATTTAACATGGTAAAATTCTTGACCACCATGACTGTAGATTAGCTTAAGTTGAATAGGAAAAGCCATGTTCATTTTGTCCTGAGTTACAGTGACCGTCGAAAATAATTTTAACATGGTAAAATTCTCGACCACAATGACTCTAGATTAGCTTAAGTTGAATAGGAAAAGTCATGTTCATTTCGTCGTGAGTCAGTGACCGTCGAAAATAATTTTAACATGGTAAAATTCTCGACCACCGTGACCGTAGATTAGCTTAAGTTGAATAGGAAAAGTCATGTTCATTTTGTCCTGAGTCACAGTGAGCGTCGAAAATAATTTTAACATGGTAAAATTCTCGACCACCATGACTGTAGATTAGCTAATGTTGAATAGGAAAAGTCATGTTCATTTCGTCCTGAGTCACAGTGAGCGTCGAAAATATTTTTAACATGGTAAAATTCTCGACCACCATGACTGTAGATTAGCTTAAGTTGAATAGGAAAAGTCATGTTCATTTCGTCCTGAGTCACAGTGAGCGTCGAAAATGATTTTAACATGGTACAATTCTCGACCACCATGACTGTAGATTAGCTTAAGTTGAATAGGAAAAGTCATGTTCATTTCGTCCTGAGTCACAGTGAGCGTCGAAAATAATTATAACATGGTAAAATTCTCGAACACCATGACTGTAGATTAGCTTAAGTTGAATAGGAAAAGTCATGTTCATTTCGTCCTGAGTCACAGTGAACGTCGAAAATAATTTTACCATGGTAAAATTCTCGACGACCATGACTGTAGATTAGCTTAAGTTGAATAGGAAAAGTCATGTTCATTTCGTCCTGAGTCACAATCAGCGTCGAAAATAATTTTACCATGGTAAAATTGTAGATTAGATTAAATTGAATAGGAAAAGTCAGGTTCATTTCGTCCTGAGTCACAGTGAGCGTCGAAAATAATTCTAACATGGTAAAATTCTCGACCAGCATGACTGTAGATTAGCTTAAGTTTGAATAGGAAAAGTCATGTTCATTTAGTCGTGAGTCTCTTTGACCATCGAAAATAATTTTAACATGGTAAAATTCTCGACCTCCATGACTGTAGATTAGCTTAAGTTGAATAGGAGAAGTCAGGTTAATTGTCTCCTGAGTCACAGTGAGCGTCGAAAATAATTTTAATATGGTAACATTCTCGACCACCATGACTGTAGATTAGTTTTAGTTGAATAGGAAAAGTCATGTTCATTTCGTCCTAAGTCACAGTGAGCGTCGAAAATAATTTTAACATGGTAAAATTCTCGACCACCATGATTGTAGATTAGCTTAAGGTGAATAGGAAAAGTCATGTTCATTTCGTCCTGAGTCACAGTGAGCGTCGAAAATAATTTTAACATGGTAAAATTCTCGACCACCATGACTGTATATTAGCTTAAGTTAAATAGGAAAAGACATGTTCATATCGTCCTGAGTCACAGTGACCGTCGAAATTAATTTTAACATCGTAAAATTCTCGACCATCATGACTGTAGATTAGTTTATGTTGAATAGGAAAAGTCATATTCATTTCGCCCAGAGTCACAGTGAGAGTTGAAAATAATCTTAACATGGGAAAATTCTCGACCACCATGATTGTAGATTAGATTAAATTGAATAGGAAAAGTCAGGTTCATTTCATCCTGAGTCACAGTGAGAGTCGAAAATAATTCTAACATGGTAAAATTCTCGACCACCATGACTGTAGATTAGCTTAAGTTGAATAGGGAAAGTCGTGTTCATTTTTTTTTTTGAGTCACAGTGAGCGTCGAAAATAATTTTAACATGGTAAAATTCTCGACCACCATGACTATAGATTAGCTTAAGTTGAATAGGAAAAGTCATGTTCATTTCATCCTGAGTCACAGTGAGCTGTTGAGACAATTTTAATATGGTAAAATTCTCGACCCCTATGACTGTAGATTACCTTAAGTTGAATAGGAAAAGTTATATTAATTTCGTCGTGAGTCACAGTGAGCGTCGAAAATAATTTTAACATGGTAAAATTCTCGACCACCATGACTGTAGATTAGCTTAAGTTGAATAGGAAAATTCATGTTCATTTTGTCCGCAGTCACAGTGAGCGTCGAAAATAATTTTAACATTGTAAAATTCTCGACCACCATGACTGTAGATTAGCTTAAGTTGAATAGGAAAATTCATGTTCATTTTGTCCTGAGTCACAGTGAGCGTCGAAAATAATTTTAACATGGTAAAATTCTCGACCACCATGACCGTAGATTAGCTTAATTTGAATAGGAAAAGTCATGTTCATTTTGTCCTGAGTCACAGTGAGCGTCGAAAATAATTTAACATGGTAAAATTCTCGACCACCATGACTGTAGATTAGCTTAAGTTGAATAGGAAAAGTCATGTTCATCTCGTCGTGAGTCACAGTGAGCGTCGAAAATAATTTTAACATGGTAAAATTCTCGACCACCATGATTGTAGATTAGCTTAAGTTGATAAGGAAAATTTATATTCATTTCGTCCTAAGTCACAGTGACCGTCGAAAATAATTTTAACACGGTAAAATTCTCGACCACTATGACTGTAGATTAGCTTAAGTTGAATAGGAAAAGTCATATTCATTTCGTCGTGAGTCACAGTGAGCGTCGAAAATAATTTTAACATGGTAAAATTCTCGACCACCATGACTGTAGATTAGCTTAAGTTGAATAGGAAAAGTCATGTTCATTTTGTCCTCAGTCACAGTGAGCGTCGAAAATAATTTTAACATGGTTAAATCCTCGACCACCATGACTGTAGATTAGCTTAAGTTGAATAGGAAAAGTCATGTTCATTTCGTCGTGAGTCATGGTGACCGTCGAAAATAATTTTAACATGGTAAAATTCTCGACCACCATGACTGTAGATTAGCTAATGTTGAATAGGAAAAGTCATGTTCATCTCGTCGTGAGTCATGGTGACCGTCGAAAATAATTTTAACATGGTAAAATTCTCGACCACCATGACTGTAGATTAGCTAATGTTGAATAGGAAAAGTCATGTTCATCTCGTCCTGAGTCACAGTGAGCGTCGAAAATAATTTTAACATGGTAAAATTCTCGACCACTATGACTGTAGATTTGCTTAAGTTGAATAGGAAAAGTCATGTTCATTTCGTCGTGAGTCACAGTGAGCGTCGAAAATAATTTAAACATGGTAAAGTTCTCGACCACCATGGCTATAGATTAGCTTAAGTTGAACAGGAAAAGTCATGTTCATTTCTCCTGAGTCACAACGATCTGTTGAGACAGTTTTAACATGGAAAAATTCTCGACCACTATGACTGTAGATTAGCTTAAGTTGAATAGGAAAAGTCATGTTCATTTCGTCCTGAGTCACAGTGAGCGTCGAAAATAATTTTACCATGGTAAAATTCTCGACCACCATGACTGTAGATTAGCTTAAGTTGGAAAAGAAAAGTCATGTTCATTTTGTCCTGAGTCACAGTGGGCGTCGAAAATAATTTCAACATGGTAAAATTCTCGAACACCATGACTGTAGATTAACTTAAGTTGAAGAGGAAAAGTCATGTTCATATCGTCCTGAGTCACAGTGAGCGTCGAAAATAATTTTAACATGGTAAAATTCTCGACCAACATGACTGTAGATTAGCTTAACTTGAATAGGAAAAGTCATGTTCATTTCGTCCTGAGTCACAGTGAGCGTCGAAAATAATTTTAACATGTTAAAATTCTCGAACACCATGACTGTAGATTAGCTTAAGTCGAATAGGAAAAGTCATGTTCATTTCGTCTTGAGTCAGAGTCAGCGTCGAAAGTAATTTTGACATAGTAAAAGTTTCGACCACCATGACTGTAGATTAGCTTAAGTTGAATAGGAAAAGTCATGTTCATTTCGTCGTGAGTCACAGTGAGCATCGGGAATAATTTTAACATGGTTTTAAGTTTTCGACCACCATGACTGTAGATTAGCTTAAGTTGAATAGGAAAAGTCATGTTCATTTCGTCCTGAGTCACAGTGAGCGTCGAAAATAATTTTAACATGGTAAAATTCTCGACCACCATGACTGTAGATTAGCTTAAGTTGAATAGGAAAAGTTATATTCATTTCTTCCTGAATCACAGTCACCATGACTGTAGATTAGCTTAAGTTGAATAGGAAAAGTCATGTTCATTTCGTCGTGAGTCACAGTGACCGTCGAAAATAATTTTAACATTGTAAAATTCTCGGCTACCATGACTGTAGATTAGCTTAAGTTGAATAGGAAAAGTCATGTTCATTTCATCCTGAGTCATAGTGAGCGTCGAAAATAATTTTAATATGGTAAAATTCTCGACTACCATGATTGTAGATTAGCTTAAGTTGAATAGGAAAAGGTTTGTTCATTTCGTCCTGAGTCACAGTGAGCGTCGAAAATAATTTTAACATGGTAAAATTCTTGACCACTATGACTGTAGATTAGCTTAAGTTGAATAGGAAAAGTCATGTTCATTTCCTCCTGAGTCACAGTCACCATGACTGTAGATTAGCTTAATATTTTAAATTGCTTGGCCATCAGTATTGTGATTATTTTGAAATCGTGGACCTCACTTTTAACATGCATGTTTGGCCATCAGGACTTTATTTGAGCTTAGGTTCAAAATCATAAGTCAGGTTCATTTTGAACTGTCACAGTGACCCATTGGCGATTCAGCAGGGAAGGGAGGCGGCGGTGGCTCACCAGGCAGAGCGGTCCTGTAGTAAGGGGTGACTCTAGGCTACAGGGTCAGGAATGAGCAAACATCAAGAGAGAGCCAGTTTGCTCTGTTTAGGTTGGAGCAGTTTATTAAGGACCAAGGGGGCATATATAAAACAGTGACAGGGCTTTACATCACATTTGGGGAATATCCTGTTTGGGGTATAGAAGACAATTGGATAGGAGCCGATATTGACGCAAATTCCTGGACAGTGGAAGAAGGTGGTAGATGAGGTGGTGTGGGTAACACGTACCTTAAGTGATTGATGAAGGGAGGGGGAAGATAGCTGCAGTTGGGGAACCGAAGTCCAGGCGATTTTTATCACATCTCGGGACCACTCGCCTTCCCTCCAAGGCAAGCGTGAGTAAATCAAAGAGGGGGGAGGGGTATGATGGGACAACTCATTAAGTGAACCGTCCTAGGCTAATGAAACCCAGAACTCCTATTGTGAGTTTTAATGAATTTAAATAATTAAACACTAGAAATATAACTTGATTAAATAAGGGTTTTAACAGTTGGTTTTCATACATACATACATCCTATCTATTCCCTGCGCGCGTTCCTAGCTTAAGAAATTGTTATTGAATGAGTACTTATAAGTGTCTTGCTTGTGGAGACGTCTTCAATTAGCATGATCTCCTGCTGAGCTTCGATCGGCGCCACTTCGTTTCGGGGTGTGGACGGCCTGGGCGCGCTGTGATGGGGGTTGTAAGTCACTTCGTCGGCGTACTTTTCCCGGTCAATCGCACTACACTCAGAGTTTTTGCTTGAGGGGTTTATACCCAAATAATCGACACTCGATTTATTCAAGAGGTTATAAATCCCCAACAGTCACATGAGGGAGGAAAGGACACGCTTGTTCTTCCGAGATCGAGCGGTCTGACCTCCTTTTTCGAACTCGATGCTTAGACTGCCTGTGTCCTGCGACAGGTCAGGTCACGATGTCCGCTAGCCGGCTTCCGACGTTGCCAATAGTTCTATGTCTCCGTCCCTAGTTGCGAAGGGTACTACGAATAATGTTCATGCGGGAGGGTGACACAGTTCCAAGTGTTCTTTGAGGTAGACACTGTTCACGAGCGGGTTAGACACAATCCTAATTATTCTAATTGCCTAGCTTAAAACAAATATGTGGCAGCGCGCAGGGGGGGGGAGGGGGTGTGTTTGAGCGCTTTGTGTGGGCGCGAAAACCGTTGAGCATGGCTCTGAGAACACAAATCAAAAGTGGGGGGGGGTGTTTCTAGATAATTAGAAGTCTCTCCCTTCGTTAAGGCACTGAAATTGATTGTCAAAAATGACATGACAGATAAAGAGGATAACGAGGAGGAGAAAGGACAGGATGTAGCTACTAGAAGTCTTAAGGACTCTGGAAATTCCCCCGAGTATGGGGAATGAAGGCCCGAAACGGTGGTAAATCAGACGAGAAAATGGGAAGGGGAGACAGCGAGCCGGGTGTCACAATTTCAAAAATTGTGACAGATATAGGAAAAATCACTAATTTATATTTTGAGAGGGGAGTCTACCATGATTGGCTAGAAGGCAATATACAGTCCAGGTATTTCTACTTTTGTGTGAGATATGGGTTCCTACAGGCATCACACACACCAAAAAAGTAATTTCCTTCAATGTTGTTAATGAGGCTTTTAGCTTTTTCCTGAATGTTTGCCAACTAACATTAACGCTGGTCTTGTTCTGGTGTTGAATCCAAGTCACCAGCATTTTTTCCATCCTCTCCATTGTCAACGATCTGGTGTAATGTCCTAGGACCTAGATGAACCTGCTTCCACAGTTGCTCGTATTTTTGCAGCATTGCCTCCGATGCACCTCTGTGCGCTCTCCCTCAATCCCAGGACATGGGATATGACCAAAGTTTTTTGTCCTTTTTTGTCCAGCTCAAAATTTCCATCTTCTTAGCCAGAGTAAGTGATTTGCTGCTGGTTCCAAGAATATGAAGGACGTTTTGGGGCCATCTTGACGAACAAGTAAAGTGGCTGGACAGGCTGTAACTAAAAACAAGAGGGCTGTAAACATTGAACTGGGAGCAGGAGCGGCCACCTGTCAGCAGGCAGTGGAACTACACATCTGCCACACTGTTTGAAATGCGGTTGGGGCAAATCGCATCTTAGCAAACAAATTGCACAATTTTAATTAATTGTAATATTTTCAATGTTGCATCCTACACACTCAATTCAGGGTTCATTTTGAACATATGTCCTACCTGTTCAGCTCTCACACCTCTATGTGAAATCATGTGAGCAATCCCACCTCTGCCTTCCTCACCTTCTTCACTCATTCTTTCCACGTGTCCAAACCATCCCAATACTCTTTCATCAACCCTATCTCCCAACTCCCTTTCCACCCCCGTTCTCCTCCTCACCTCATTTCTCACTCTATCCAGCCTAGGAATATAATGAAAAAAGTTCAGTTCAGCTAAAGTATTGTCTATTAACTTCCTTCATTTGTGTTCCAGGACCCAAGTAGTTGGATTGTGGAGACCTACCCTTGGCCCCCTGGCAGCCATGCAGGACCTCAAGCCCTCATCACACTCAGGCCAGAAGATGTTGGATATGATACTTTGGATCCTTCTATCCCCAATTCCAGCAGCCAGGACAAATTTAAACCTGATAGTCAAGGGGAGAATGATCCTTTGGTAAGATTACTAATATATGTACAGTGTAATAAGTGCTATTAATAATAAATCTACATACCAAGGGCTATTTCCCCTTTTACAAGGGAGGTAGCCAGTCAAGGCATGTACCCACTTTTAAAAATTCTTTTAAATCCTTGTGGATGAAGGACTATCCCGGTCTCCCATCCACTGTCTAGGTCAGAAAATGCAGAAAAGACCATACCTCCACAAAATAATGACAATAATAATAACAACAACAGTACATACATATACCAAGGGAGGTAGCCAAAAATAACAAAGGCATAAAAACCATTCCCACCCATTCCATCCCTATCACACTCCCCTCCACCCGCTTCCCTCCCTCTTATCTTGGCACCTCCTGGATGACGGGTCATCCCTGTATCTTGTCCACTGCCCGGGGTCAGAAGCAGTATCGTAAGACACAGCACATCCACAGCAAGGCCGCTTCATTAAATCAGCGACCCCCCCTCTCCATCCCCTCATGCATACGGGGAGAAATCCCTTCGGGTTGCGTCAAATTTTTCTCACACATACTCCCTCTCCCCCCCAACCCCTCCACCCATTCCACCTCGTGGATCACATTCTCACACATACTCCCTTCCCCAACCCCAACCCCCCCACCCATTCCACCTCATGGATCCATTCACCTATCTTCTGGTCTCTCCCGTCCTTCCTCAACAGACATTCCCCTCTTCCCCAAAGCCCCCTTTACCCCATCCATCCATCTCATCCAAGGTTGCCCCCTTCTGTTCACTCCTTTCACATCTTACTAGTCTTTCTTTACTCACTCTCTCCATGTGTCCAAACCATCCCAATTCTCTTTCATCCACCCTATCTCCCATTCCATCCCCATTCTCCTCCTCATCTCCTCATTTCTCACTCTATCCAGCCTAGTAACCCCTATCGTACTTCTCGGACACCTCATCTCAAACACATTCAAACTCCTTCTCTCTTCCTCTCTTAGGTTCCATGTTTCTGCCCCATACAGTGTTGTCAGCACAATCACTCCCTCATATAATCTCCTCTTATCATCCATTCCCCAATGTCTGTTTCTCATCAAACTTTTTGATCCACCAAGGCACTTACTCGCTTCTCTCAATCTACATTTTACCTCCACTTCCACCCATCCCTTTCCTGTCATGTTTACATCCAAGTATCTAAAACTTTCCACTTCCTCCAGTCTCTCCCTTAATCCTCACTTCCAGTCTGCTGCCACTTTCACCCCTTGTACATCTCATCACCTTACTTTTACCCACATCTTCAACTTCCTTCTTCACACCAAGGTAAACATGAGCAGCCTGAGTCCAAGGGCTTGGCAGTGGCACCCCTCCAAATTTGGGCCTTTTCACCCAGTAATCACCTTTTGGCCTCTGGCACCCATACCGTTGGCCTGAGTGGTGTCAAATTGGACTCCACGGCAGCCCTGGCCGCCCTCGACCTGTGGGTGAGATGGCGGGTAGATCGGAGCAAGTGACCAAAATGACCCAAAATCCAACAAATCTCAAAGGAATTTAGCCGAAAATTCGCAGGAGACCGATTTGGTCCAAACTTGCCCCACAGGGAGAAAATCGGTCAAAGTGCACAGCAAGGTAAGCATGAGCAGCCTGAGTCCAAGGGCGTGGCAGTAGCACCCCTCCAAATTTGGGCCTTTTCACCCAGTAATCACCTTTTGGCCTCTGGCACCCATACCGTTGGCCTGAGTGGTGTCAAATTGGACTCCACGGCAGCCCTAGCCGCCCTCGACCTGTGGGTGAGATGGCGGGTAAATCGGAGCAGGTGACCAAAATGACCCAAAATCCAAAAAATCTCAATTTAGCCGAAAATTCGAAGGTGACCGATTTGGTCCAAACTTGCCCCACAGGGAGAGAGTCGGTCAAAGTGCACAGCAAGGTAAACATGAGCAGCCTGAGTCCACGGGGGTGGCAGTGGCATCCCTCCAAATTTGGGCCTTTTCACCCAGTAATCACCTTTTGGCCTCTGGCACCCATACCGTTGGCCTGAGTGGCGTCAAATTGGACTCCACGGCAGCCCTAGCAACACTTGGCCTGTGGGTGAGATGGCGGGTAAACCGGAGCAAGTGACCAAAATGACCCAAAATCCAAAAAATCTCAAAGGATTAACCCCATGAATTTAGCCGAAAATTCGAAGGTCACCGATTTGGTCCAAACTTGTCCCACAGGGAGAGAGTCGGTCAAAGTGCACAGCAAGGTAAACATGAGCAGCCTGAGTCCAAGGGCGTCGGAGTGGCGCCCCTCCAAATTTGGGCCTTTTCAACCAGTAATCACCTTTTGGCCTCTGGCACCCATACCGTTGGCCTGAGTGGTGTCAAATTGGACTCCACGGCAGCCCTGGCCGTCCTCGACCAGTAGGTGAGATGGCGGGTAAATCGGAGCAAGTGACCAAAATGACCCAAAATCCAACAAATCTCAAAGGATTAACCCCATGAATTTAGCCGCAAATTCGAAGGTGACCGATTTGGTCCAAACCTGCCCGACAGGTAGGTTCTTGAAGACCTTTGTCAAGGTATATTACAGTGAAATGCTAGTTTTTTGGTACAAACACTGCATCCTTCACTACTGTCTTTGGAATTCACAGACATTCTTGTTACGGGGAAAGAAAGTCATGGGTGAGATTCCCCAAAGACTTTTTGTTACATGCAATCCCAGGATTGAGATGAGATGAAGGGATGACCCATCATCCAGTAGGATACAAGAAAAGAGGGAGGGAGGGAGGGGGGTGGATGGGAGTGGAGTGGGTGGGGATGGAATGGGCGGGAGTGGAATTATGCCTATTGACTTTGGCTACCTCCCTTAGTATATGTATGTATGCAATCACAGAACAGTTATGTTCCTCGTGGCTGACTACCATTGCTGAGGTTTTTATTTGATTCTTAACTTCTCTCTCTCTGTATCTCTCACCATCTAGCCGCATTATGGGTTAAGTAGTTTCCTTTAGGCATATTTTCTCATTATATTCACAGCTCTTCCTCCTTGATGCTGAAAGATACAAAGACGGGTCACCATGAGCATAGCTCCCTTCCTATATAATACAACTAGGTAAATACAAGGAAAATATCTCCACACAGGAACCTGATGGTCGCTGGCAACTGGTAGGCGTCACGAGCAAAGGCTATGGGTGTGCACGTCCACACCGCCCAGGGGTCTACACCAAAGTCGTCAAGTACCTCTCCTGGATTGACCAGGTATGTCACAAGTGCTCCAACATAGGCAGACTACCCAAAGTCTAAGTGTTAAAAGTCTCTTCACTTGCAGGGAGGTAATGATTATGAGTGATGTGAGATCAATCATAGTCTTGATAATGATTTTTTTTTTTTTTTTTTTTCCATAGTAAGAAACTGTAAATGAAGCTGCGGGGGTAAACCAGCTGTGGTTGTCAGGCTCTGCTGTGGAAGTGCTGTGTTTTCCTGCATTATTCCAAGTCTCTAACCCAGTGTCATAGACATAATCACTCCTCCATAAAAGCTCTTCATTGTATCCATTCTCAGATACCTATTTCTCATGACATTTTTAATTTTCTCATGATATTTACTTGCTTCCTTCACTACTTACCTTCACCCCAACTCCTCCACTCCCCAATATTGTCTCCTTTTCCTTTATGAAGCAGAACTGTATTTATACTTCTCCAGTCCCTTGGCACATTACCCTTCCTTGGTCACACATTGAATAACCTCACTAGCCAATCCACTATAACCATTCCTCCATTAGTCAGACACTCTTCAACCTGAAGATGACCATGTCAGATTTTTCTTTGGCTAAATCTAGATAGTTTTATTCCTCTGTCAGCTGAAGGGATTGATGACGGTTTAATTAACCTTAAGGAAAACATTCTTCCATTTTCCAGGTTATGGAGCTGACGCAGAGTGAGCTGAGTCGTCCCGTGAATGCAACGTGTCAGGGCCACCGGTGTCCCCTGGGGGAATGCCTGTCCTCTGCCAACATCTGCAACGGGTTTGTTGAGTGTTCCGATGGCTCAGACGAGTGGAATTGTGACCACTGAAGACTGAGTGGCAGGTGAAGACCACACGTGGATGCGAGCGTGGCGTATAGGGATCCCAAACAGTGAGCCCTACCACATTAGGGCCAATGCACACTACATGGTTCATTTTCATACGGTTACATTTCGTTTGTGTTCCATCAAAATGTCACTGTGTTCACACCATATGTGATGCTGTCAGTCGGTGTGCTGCTGTTGCTCTGGTATGGCACCAAGAAAAGGTTGTGCAAAGGAACTTGCTGCAATTGCTCTTCTTTTAGATGAAGATGAGGTGCACAATTGCCAAAGGAAAAGAAAGTCATAGGGTGAATTTTGGACTTGACAAGCTCCTCATAGCCAGTGACCAGTTCTACCATATTGACTTTCCGTTGCTCATGACTATTTCTTCAATGTGCAAATACAAAAGTTTTCAGACTGAGGGTAAGTCACAGCCTTCCCCCTGTTACCACCAAGTGACTGATACATAACAATGCTCACACTTACGGCTAGGATGCAGAACATTTCCATTATGTATACATTTCATCCTTTGGAATTTCTTCCAAACATATCCAGTATGTACAAATGAAGGCTGTACAAAAGATGAACAATAGACAGAACATATAATGCAAACAGCCTAATTGATTTCAATGCAAAAAATGTATGAAAGCCAAACAAAGATGAATCATATAGTGTGAATCGACCCTTATATGGTGCACGCAGAGCATATTGCAGCAAGTGGGCGGGCTCTATTATAGACTTGAGGTTATAAAAAGACACTTACGGGTCTGGTAGAGACAATAGATATACTTATAAGGTGGATGAATTACGAAAGTATCTACAGTTTTCTCTTGAGTGAGAGATAATTTTTTTTTTTGGGCATTATGAAAACATTGGAACTGCCTCGTCACACAACATCAAGGACACCCATAACTTAACGAGTGATTAGTGTGATTGATATACAGTATCAGAAAGTTTGACAGTTTGGACAATGATTGTTCACTGTCTCTAAAACCATGGTCTAAGACAACACAGGTGCTTATGTGTGGTTTGAAAAAACTTCCCAATGGAACAGTAGACAGACAAGAAAAATGCTCTAGAGGTTGTACCTCTCATTAATGGTTGTGTTTTTCAGTGGAAAGTTCCACTTCTGTGTCCATTTGTAAAGACAGTTTTTGTGCTCGTGCATGTCCGTGCAACAGAGGAAGGTGTCCGGATTGACGTAACAGTGCAGAAATGCAGAAACATAGCTGCACATACAGTATGCATATACAGTGTATACATTATGAAAATGTGTGTATTTACCTAGTTGTATTTACCTAGTTGTATTTTGCGGGAAGGGGAGCTATGCTCGTGTTGTCCCGCCTTTGTATCTTGCAGTGTCTAGTTTGTTTTTAAACTCATGAATGGTTTTTGCGCATACTATTTCATTGTCCAGTTTGTTCCAAGTGTCCAAAACTCTATGAGGAAAACTGTTTTTCTTCAGTTCTCTTCTATAGCTATGTTTTTTTATTTTCTTTCCATGTCCTCTTGTGTTTCTTTTGTCCCAGTTAAGTAAGTTCTCACTATCGAGTACCTCTGTGCCTTTCATGATTCTGTAGATGGTCAATAGGTCACCTCTCTCTCTTCTTTGCTCCAGTGTCGGTAACTCCAGTTTAGCCAATCTCTCTTCGTATGATAGGTTTGCAAGTGCAGGTGCCATTTTTGTAGCTGCTCTTTGGATTCTTTCTATTTTCTTTATATTCTTTTTGGTACTGGGGGACCACAATGTCGCTGCATACTCTAATCTAGGCCTTATCAATGTAACCAATATTTTTTTCATCATGTCTTCGTCCAAGTATGTAAACGCCACTTTTATTGATCTTAGCAAATTGTAAGTCTCCCCGACAATTTTGTTAATCTGTATATCATAGGACAGGTCGTTCGTGATAATTACTCCCAAATCTTTTTCGGATCCTACTTTCTTTACTTCTTTGGTTCCAATTGTATATTTTCCTGATATTCTGTTTTTGCTTTTTCCAAACTCCATTATGCTACACTTCTTAGTATTAAAGTCCACTTCCCATTTCTGACTCCAGTTCCATACCCTATTTAGGTCTTCTTGCAGTGCTTCACAGTCCTCATCAGTTTCTATTTTCCTTAGCAGTTTGGCGTCATCGGCAAAGAAGCTCATGTAGCAGTTCACGTCCTCATCCATGTCATTCATATAGATAGCAAACATTATTGGTGCCAGCACAGATCCTTGCGGTACTCCACTGATCACCTCTTTCCAGTCTGAATATTTTTCTCTGAGCACTACTCTCATCTTTCTACCAGTCAGAAAGTCCTCTATCCATTTTAGTAGGTTTCCCTGTATTCCTCCTATGTGTTCCAGTTTTTTTAGTAGTTTTCTGTGTGGTACTTTGTCAAAGGCTTTTTGCAAGTCTAGGAATGCACAATCAGCCCATCCATTTCTTTCTTGCACTATGTCTATTAGTCTTGAGTAAAAGCATATTAAGTTTGTGGAGCATGATCTTCCTTGTCTGAATCCGAATTGTCTTGGGTTTAATATGTCATTGTCTTCCAGATGTTTTACCCATCTATTCTTGATTATTTTCTCACAAATTTTGGCAATGGTGCTTGTTAGTGATACTGGCCTATAGTTGGTGGGTTCTTCTTTGTTTCCTCCTTTGTGTATTGGTACAATGTTAGCGTTTTTCCAGTCCTCGGGTATCTTTCCTTCTTTGAGTGAGCTGTTTATTAAGATGTGTATTTTGTCTGTTAGTTCTTCTTTGCACTCCTTTAGAATCCAATTTGCAATACCGTCCGGGCCATGTGATTTTCTGACATCCAGCCTTGATAAATGTTCTGATATTTCCTTTAGTGATGCTGTAAACTCATTCATGAGGGGAGATTTCTTGTTTTCGTCTATGTCACAATTCGGTATTTTCTCTCTGGTGAAAACAGATTTAAAGTGATTGTTCATGACTTCGGCCATCTCTAAATCTTCTGTGTATTCTATGTTTCCTTGGCATAGTTTCACCAATTCCTGTTTGTTTTTAAGTTTACCATTCACATACCGATAGAATAGTTTGGGTTGCTCTTTGCATTTGTCTATAATATCCTTCTCATGGTTCCTTTTCTCCTCTCTTCTCACATTAACATACTCATTTCTATAGTTAACATAAATTTGCCATTTGCTTTGTTTTTTGTCTTTTCTCCACTTTTTCCAAGCTTTGTCCCTTCTGTCTTTTGCCTCACTGCATCTTTTGTTGAACCAACATTTAATGTACTCTCTCTCTCGCTTTTGTCTTGGTACATGCCTGTTTACCCCTTCATTGTAGTTTTCCATCAATATATTCCATTTCTCTTCCACTGCTGTTTCTTCCCTGTAAAATATTTCCCAGTTTGCATTCCGGAAGAATGTCTTTAGTTTTGTAAAGTCTGTTTTGTTGTACCTCAGTCTTCCTTTCCTATGCTTTTCGTTCCTCTCTATGTCTATTTCTTCCTTTAGTATAGTTTCGATGAGTACATGGTCACTCTTTCCAATTGGTGTCTCATACTGGACTTTATGCACTATTTCAGGCTCTGTTGTAAATATTAGATCTAGTTTCGATGGCTCTTCATTATTTCTGTACCTTGTGTTTTCATGGACCCATTGGGTCATTGTGTACTCCATGGTCATATCTAGCAGTACATTGCCCCACGAGTCATCTCCTCCTTGCACTGTCATGCTGTCCCAACAAATTTCTTTGCAATTGAAGTCCCCCATAACTACCAGATTACCCTTACCCATTAGTATCTCATTGAGTGATTTTCTTGTGTCATCTAGCATTTTTTTATGTTCAATTTCTTTCCAAGCGCTTGTTTTTGGAGGCACATAAGTCACCACAAACTTTCTACTCTTCATATTCTTGCCTTCGACTTTTATCATGATCAATTCAGCATTACCTTTGCCCTCTGCAATTTTTGTCACCTTTAGGTCTTTCTTGGCCAAGAACATGATTCCCCCTCCCTGTTTCTTGTCCCTGTTTTTTATCCAGTAGTTGTATAAACCTTGTCCGATAACAGTGGATGGTATTTCACCTCTTAGTTTAGTCTCTACAATTCCCATTATGTCTGGTTTTGCTTCTAACAGATAATCATTGAGTTCGTTCAGTCCCGAAATTAGTCCGTCAATGTTGGTATAGGCCACTTTTAATTTTCTTCCTTCTCCCTGGTTTCTTCTTCCCTTGTTTTGTTCGTTTTGAAGCGCCATTGTCTTAATCTCAAGTCTATTACTCTCCACTGGAATTCTTTGCATTCTGTCTCCGATCTTTTCAAGTTTTTTTCCTTTGCTTCTTCTCTTAGCGCCCTTTCTTTTTCTAATTCCTCAGTACTCATTTCTCTTTTTATCCATATCTTATTGTATTTTTCACTCTTTGCCAAGTTACCTACTTTTTCAAATATGTCTTCTACTACCACTTGTGACCTTAGTTTTATCTTTAGAGGTCGATTCCTATCCTTAGTATAGCGACCAATTCTGTAAGTCTCTTCTAAGTCTGTGCCTGAATCACTATCTCCCCCCTGAATTTCATTAAGGATTTCTACTGCTGTCTCTTTTTCTTCTTTTTCTCTCATGTACCTCGCCAATCCTTGTTTTTCTTTAAGCCCATAAACCACAATACATTTCTTCCTATCTACTGTGTCCCTGACCCAGTTTGCTTTTTCGTTAATCACTTGAATGATTGTGTCTTTTGCATTATCTTGCATTTGCTGCTTGACTATTTCTTTGAAAGCAATTTCTTTATTTTCAATATTTTCTTTCCACTTCTTAATTTCCTGGATACTGTCCCCACCTAAGTTTTCTTCGATCTTTTGTGTCAATTCTTGGAATTTGTTGTTCACTTCTTGCTTTAGATTTTCGCTATTATTATCATTAGTTTTCTTCTTTTCATTTTCATTCTTCAGTTCATTTATGTCTCTTTTCATTTCTTTAATTTCGTTTGTAAGATCCAAGTTAGCTTTTTTCAGGTCAGAAATTTCGTGGTTAGTCTTAGATAAACAATCAATTAAACCAATGACCTCTTTTCTTAAGTCCATGATTTCATTTTCCCACCGAGTCCTATTTTTGCTCATCTCTCTCTCTATCTCTAATAATCTACTTAAGTTCTTTCTTTCGTACTTACCAAACCCTAAGAAGTCATTGTCGTAACACGTGGCGCTTTGTTTATTGTTTACATCGCGGTTCAGTGGATTGCCTCCAGATGGCTCTGATTCGCAACTGGCTTTCGAGCCGTTTTCATTCATTTTTGCTAATTTCGAGTTAACACAATTAACTAGCACTGCATAGATACCATTTCGGGCACTCACGTTCACTCCCCACCCCTACAGTACAAACCAGGTTTTCCTTTTTCGTTGTAAATCCTCTCCTTCTTGGTCGCGCGACGACGAGCGACGACGAGCGGTGTGTGTATGTGTGTGTCTGTGCATGCATGTAAATACCAGTAACATGTTTGCGTGTCTGTGTGTATGCCTCTTGTGTGCATATGTGTATGCATATGTATACATATCTATAAATATATATATGTATGTGTGAGGGTAAGCATGTTTGCATAAACTGTACATAATTATTACATGTACATATCACAGAAGTTAAAATGTCCTTGTTTAACTACACGTTACTGTAGCTTACAACACGTACTCGTACGATTTATGTGTCTGCCATCCGTGTTTAAAACTCGTTACTTTACCTCCCTCCATCTGGGGGGGGGGGACCTCACGGGCTGACATTCAGTCTCTGAACAAAGCCTAAGCTCTCTAGTAACTTTTAGTGTCATCCCCCCACTTCACACAGGGAGAGCTGATAATAGGCAATTACTACTACCCTCATCCTCCTCCCCTTTTATTTCCTCCTCTTTCTCCTATTACCTAGCAACAGAAACAGACTCACCCATGGATGCAGAAGCACAGACACCAGCCCAGAATATCTATCTGGAGGGACCTATGGGTCATTACTGTGGTGCTACAGGTTTCTGACCACTATCTTGAGACAAGAAGCGATATTATTGAGTTTAGGAAGGGATGCTTTCAGTTTGAATGAAATCTTGTGTAAGAAAATAGTTTGGCACAGACTGCAACAAAATGTGTAAAGGTTGCTACAGTATTGAGATTGTATGCTGGAAAATGTTAAGTGCGCACGATGCACATGAATGTATAACTTTTGTACAAAAGGTGTTAAAGTAGGATGAGATTTTTGTGTTACTTTTGTTCACCATGGGTTTCATGGACTGCATGTGTAGCCAGTTCATGCCATGGTTCACATTGAACAGATAATGTTCCTCGTGATTTATCTGATATATTATGCATGTGATGCCTTGTGTAGCACACATGTCTCACACCCCAGGTTGTATGATATATCATGTGAGTCAAGCAAGGTATCTCTCGTTGTGCACAAAAGTGTTTAAGAAGAAATGTATGAGAAACTACATGACGGATGTGAATAGCCAGGTGAAGCAAAGTGTGATTTTAGGTCCTAAGGACATTTCAGAGCTCACCTAGAAACGCATGGTTTGAGTGGGGATGGATACATTTTTTGCATGTTGGAATTTGATGGTGCACATCTGCATATGTGACACATGACCTTATCACATGCAAAGTGTGTTGTGGGATGAGTTAATTGGTGCAGGTTGGATACATTTTTTGCATGTTGGAATTTGATGGTGTACATGTGACAAATGACCTTATCACATGCAATGTGTGTTGTGAGATGAGTTAATTGGTGCAGGACATTTTGCCGATTATGTGCACAGATATACCATATCGTGCAATGCAAAACTGCACGTGAATAGAATCATGTGATCCAATGTATAAAAAAGTGCAGGTCTTCATGTATTGTATTGCTTGGGGTAACTGTACTAGTACTCTTGGAATGTGAGAGTTGTACACACACACACTGGGTACTGTGTTGCCCCTGGGAAGTGTCATTGATCAAGGAACTTACACTTGATTCTTTGATCATTGGTTGGAGTTATGCTCAAAATGTGTAGAAATCTTGTTATCTATTTATTTATTATACTGCACTGAATTTAGGTTACCCTTGTTAAAGAGAAGCAAATCAACTGCCAGTGTTAATTGTACATGCAAGTAGGTATGTTTGCAGATTTATCTACTTGAAAACATACACATACATACACACACAGGAGGGCTTTAAGAGGTCATGGAAGTAAATTAAGAAAGACCACATCTCGAGAGGATGTGAAGAAATACAGTTTTCCATATAGATGTGTAAATATGTGGAATAGGTTAGGTGATATAGGCCAAGCTCAAACAATACACGAGTTTAGATCTAAATATGATAATTGGAAATCAAAGATATAGATTAAGTCGGAACCGTACATGAATTTGAGTCAAGGTATGTTGGAACCCAATGAGCGTTGCTCCTTTCCTGTACACTACAATTAGATAAATACACACACACACACACACACACTTTCAACGAACGGACGGCTTGAAGAACGCTCTGAAGAAAAGTGCAGATTGTGGATCCCAACGCAAAGAGAAGTGCCTTTTTGTATTTGCAGGGTGGGGGGAAATTGCTCGTGGGGTAGTGGGAAAGTAAGGAAAGAGGAGAGGGGGAGGGATTGCTGGGGAAATGGAAGGTAATGAGGAGGTGGAGGAAATGGCCCTGACGGGCCGCCGTAAGGTAGACAAACGACCCCAAGACGAGTTGGATGATGACGACATGTCTAATAGGAATGTGAAGATTAGAGGTATAGATAGGAGCAATATAGCAGAAAGTGATGAGAATATTTTCAAGGGATTTAAAGAGAGTGGGGGGGACACAAACCCCCCCCGACTGACAAGACTAGAGAAGAAGGTTGATAAGGTGATCGAGGACTTGGAGAGTAGGTTAGGTCATATGAACACCATTTTACAAAGGGTTGAAAGATTGGAAGAACTGGAAAAGGCGAATAAAAACTTAACTGATGAAATAGAAGAACTAAAAAGACAGTTAAGAGAGGTAAAGGGGGAGTATGAGGAATTGAAGAAGAATATTAAACAAAACATCTAAACGATATATAAAGAAAGTAAAAATTGGAAGCAAACCCAAGAAGGAAATAAGATTTCATTCACTGACATAGTCAAACAGCAATTGAAAGAACATACTGAAGACTCAGTTATTAAAGTGATGAGACAAAAAGAGAATATAGTAAGGGATTTAGCAGACAAGAAGAAATGTATAATTATATTAGGAATGGAAGAGAAACACAACACAGATAGAACCACAAGAATCAAAGAGGAAAATGAAAAAGTAAGCCAATTACTAGAATCAGTTCAGGAAGATGAACCAGGAATTATGAAACAAATCGAAGAGAAATTTAGACTCGGAAAGTATAGCACAGACAAGACCAGACCAATTAAGATTAAATTCAAGTCACAAACAACGGCAGAGAATATCTTATCCAAAACAGGGAAACTAGCAACAAGTGAACAATACAAAAAGATATGGATAAAAAGAGAAATGAATAAAGAGGAAAGAGAGGAAGAAAAGCAGAAAAGACTGGAAGCTAAGACAAAAAACGAGAACAGAACGGAGTCAGAGAAAGAGAGATTCTATTGGAGAGTAGTGAACATGAAACTAAGGAAGTTCGACACACAAAAGAAAAACATAAGGGAAACAGAGAACACAATGGAAGTGGCAGAAAACTAAGAGTGTCTTACACAAATATAGATGGATTAATAACAGGATTGAATGAGCTGAATGATTATTTGAAAGAAAAAGAACCGGACATAATGGGAATTGTAGAAACAAAATTAAAAGGCCCACTACCACCCAACAGTGTAGGACATGATGCATACAATTATTGGATTAGAAACAGAGAGAAAAAGCAAGGGGGTGGAGTTATGTTCCTGACTAAGAAGGATATAAATGTGAAAGGTGTCATATATGGAAAGAATACAGTAGAGATGATTATGATAGAAGTGGAAGACAGAGATAAGAAGAGCAGAAAATTTGTGATCAATTATGTGCCTCCGAAAACAGCCTCATGGGAGGAGAGTGAATATAAAAGTATGCTAGAGGACACAAAGATAGCATTAACTAAAATAATGGAAGACGGAGGAAGAATAGTTATGATGGGCGACTTTAATTGCAAAGAAATCTGCTGGGAAGAAATGACAGTAAAGAGTGGTGATGACTCATGGGGAAATGCTCTACTTGAGATGATTACTGACCATTCAATGACACAATGGATACAAGAGAACACTAGGTATAGAAATGAAGAAGAACCATCGAGGCTAGACTTAATAATTACATCTGAACCTAGAATAGTGGACAAGATTGAATATAAAACACCAATAGGTAAAAGTGACCACATATTGATTGAACTGGAACTTAATGAAGAAAAATATATGAAAAGAAATGAACAATATAGAAAAGGAAGAATGATGTATGAAAAAACAAACTTTGATAAAATAAGAGAATTCTTCCAACAAGAAAACTGGGAAGAAATATACAAAGAAGAAACATCAGTGGAAGAGAAATGGAATATTTTGACAAAAATTTACAAAAAAGGAGTGGAAAAGTATGTCCCAAGACAAAAACAAGAAAAAGAATATGTAAAATGCTGGTACAACAAAAGTTGTAGGGAGTTAAAAGACAAAAGAGACAAAGCCTGGACCAGATGGAAAAAACACAGAAGACCTGAAAAATGGAAAATATATACTGGTTATAGAAATGAATATGTACAAAAGTGCAGAGAGAAAAAAAGAAAATATGAAAAAGATGTTATAGAAAAGTGTAAAGATCAACCAAAACTATTCTACAGATTTGTAAACAATAAACTAAAAAACAAACAAGACTTGGAGAAATTGAGACAAGGAGGAGTTGAATACACTGAGGAAATGGAAATGGCAGAAATTATGAACAAACATTTTAAATCAGTGTTTACAAGGGAAAATATACAACCTGAAGAGATTCAGTGGAAAGAAAAAGTCCCCCCTATGGAAGAAATAGAAGTAACAAAGAATGAAATATTGACACACTTGGGTAATTTTGATGTCAGAAAATCGCATGGGCCAGATGAAATAGCAAACTGGATTCTGAAAGAATGCAGGAATGAACTGGCAGACAAAATACATAGCATAATAAGCAGTTCCTTAAAAGAAGGAAAAGTTCCAGAAGATTGGAAAAAAGCAAATATAGTACCTATATATAAAGGAGGAAATAAAGAAGAACCTACCAACTATAGACCAGTCTCTCTAACAAGTACAATAGCAAAAATTTGTGAAAGAATTATCAAAAGTAGATGGGTAAAATACTTGGAAAAAAACAACGTACTAAATCCAAGGCAATTTGGATTCAGACAAGGACGATCATGCGTCACCAATTTAATATGTTTCTATTCAAGGCTAATAGATATAATACAAGAAAGAGATGGATGGGCTGATTGTGCATTTCTAGACCTAAAAAAAGCTTTTGACAAAGTACCACATAAGAAGCTGCTTAAGAAATTAGAATATGAAGGAGGAATACAAGGTAAATTGCTAAATTGGATGGAAGACTTTTTGCAAGAAAGAAAAATGAGAGTAGTGATAAGAGATCAGCACTCAAAATGGAATGAAGTAATAAGCGGTGTCCCGCAGGGAACAGTTCTGGCCCCAATAATGTTTGCTATATATATTAATGATATGGATGAAGGAATTGAAAGCTATATGAGCTTCTTTGCAGATGATGCAAAATTACTGAAAAGAGTGAAAACTGAAGAAGATTGTGAATCACTACAGAGAGATCTAAATAAAGTACAAGAATGGAGTAGGAAGTGGGAGATGGAGTTCAATACAAAAAAGTGTAGTATAATGGAATTTGGAAAAAGCAAAAACAGAATAACAGGATCATATAATTTGGGAGAAGAAGGAATAAAAAGAGTAGAAAATGAGAAGGACCTGGGAGTCATTGTTATGAATAATATGTCACCTGAGAAACATATAAATAAGATTTTTGGAGAAACCTATAATTTAATAAGAACAATCAAAGTGGCATTTACATACCTGGATGAAGAAATGGTGAGGAAAATCCTAATCACCCTGATAAGACCAAGATTGGAATATGCAGCAACGATATGGTCACCAAGTACAAAAAAATGTATAAAAAAACTTGAAAGAATACAAAGAGCAATTACAAAATTGGCACCAACACTCTCAAAACTATCATATGAAGAGAGACTACAAAAACTTAAACTACAGACACTAGAGCAAAGAAGAGAGAGAGGAGATTTGATAGCTATTTACAGAATCATGAAAGGCATAGAAATTACTGATAGAGAGAATCTGATAAAATGGGATGACAGAAATACAAGAGGACACGGAAAGAAAATAAAAAAAGACAGCTATAGAAGAGATTTGAAAAAGAACAGCTTTCCTCACAGAGCAATAGACAGTTGGAACAAGTTAGATGAGAAAGTGGTGTGTGCAAAAACAATACATGAATTTAAAAATAGTTTAGATAAAATGAGATATGAAGACGGGACCCCACGAGCATAGCTCCCCTTCCCGTAAAATACAACTAGGTAAATACAACTAGGTAAATACACACAGGAGGGCTTTAAGAGGTCATGGAAGTAAATTAAGAAAGACCACATCTCGAGAGGATGTGAAGAAATACAGTTTTCCATATAAATGTGTAAATATGTGGAATAGGTTAGGTGATATAGCCCAAGCTCAAACAATACACGAGTTTAGATCTAAATATGATAATTGGAAATCAAAGATATAGATTAAGTCGGAACCGTACATGAATTTGAGTCAAGGTATGTTGGAACCCAATGAGCATTGCTCCTTTCCTGTACACTACAATTAGATAAATACACACACACACACACACACACACTTTCAACGAACGGACGGCTTGAAGAACGCTCTGAAGAAAAGTGCAGATTGTGGATCCCAACGCAAAGAGAAGTGCCTTTTTGTATTTGCAGGGTGGGGGGAAATTGCTCGTGGGGTAGTGGGAAAGTAAGGAAAGCGGAGAGGGGGGGGGGATTGCTGGGGAAATGGAAGGTAATGAGGAGGTGGAGGAAATGGCCCTGACGGGCCGCCGTAAGGTAGACAAACGACCCCAAGACGAGTTGGATGATGACGACATGTCTAATAGGAATGTGAAGATTAGAGGTATAGATAGGAGCAATATAGCAGAAAGTGATGAGAATATTTTCAAGGGATTTAAAGAGAGTGGGGGGGACACAAACCCCCCCCGACTGACAAGACTAGAGAAGAAGGTTGATAAGGTGATCGAGGACTTGGAGAGTAGGTTAGGTCATATGAACACCATTTTACAAAGGGTTGAAAGATTGGAAGAACTGGAAAAGGCGAATAAAAACTTAACTGATGAAATAGAAGAACTAAAAAGACAGTTAAGAGAGGTAAAGGGGGAGAATGAGGAATTGAAGAAGAATAGTAAAGAAAACAGAGAAACGATAGCTAAAGAAAGTAAAAATTGGAAGAAAACCCAAGAAGGAAATAAGATTTCATTCATTGACATAGTCAAACAGCAATTGAAAGAACATACTGAAGACTCAGTTATTAAAGTGATGAGACAAAAGGAGAATATAGTAAGGGATTTAGCAGACAAGAAGAAATGTATAATTATATTAGGAATGGAAGAGAAACACAACACAGATAGAACCACAAGAATCAAAGAGGAAAATGAAAAAGTAAGCCAATTACTAGAATCAGTTCAGGAAGATGAACCAGAAATTATGAAACAAATCGAAGAGAAATTTAGACTCGGAAAGTATAGCACAGACAAGCCCAGACCAATTAAGATTAAATTCAAGTCACAAACAACGGCAGAGAATATCTTATCCAAAACAGGGAAACTAGCAACAAGTGAACAATACAAAAAGATATGGATAAAAAGAGAAATGAATAAAGAGGAAAGAGAGGAAGAAAAGCAGAAAAGACTGGAAGCTAAGGCAAAAAACGAGAACAGAACGGAGTCAGAGAAAGAGAGATTCTATTGGAGAGTAGTGAACATGAAACTAAGGAAGTTCGACATACAAAAGAAAAACATAAGGGAAACAGAGAACACAATGGAAGTGGCAGAAAACTAAGAGTGTCTTACACAAATATAGATGGATTAATAACAGGATTGAATGAGCTGAATGATTATTTGAAAGAAAAAGAACCGGACATAATGGGAATTGTAGAAACAAAATTAAAAGGCCCACTACCACCCAACAGTGTAGGACATGATGCATACAATTATTGGATTAGAAACAGAGAGAAAAAGCAAGGGGGTGGAGTTATGTTCCTGACTAAGAAGGATATAAACGTGAAAGGTGTCATATATGGAAAGAATACAGTAGAGATGATTATGATAGAAGTGGAAGACAGAGATAAGAAGAGCAGAAAATTTGTGATCAATTATGTGCCTCCGAAAACAGCCTCATGGGAGGAGAGTGAATATAAAAGTATGTTAGAGAACACAAAGATAGCATTAACTAAAATAATGGAAGACGGAGGAAGAATAGTTATGATGGGCGACTTTAATTGCAAAGAAATCTGCTGGGAAGAAATGACAGTAAAGAGTGGTGATGACTCATGGGGAAATGCTCTACTTGAGATGATTACTGACCATTCAATGACACAATGGATACAAGAGAACACTAGGTATAGAAATGAAGAAGAACCATCGAGGCTAGACTTAATAATTACATCTGAACCTAGAATAGTGGACAAGATTGAATATAAAACACCAATAGGTAAAAGTGACCACATATTGATAAAGAAATGAACAATATAGAAAAGGAAGAATGATGTATGAAAAAACAAACTTTGATAAAATAAGAGAATTCTTCCAACAAGAAAACTGGGAAGAAATATACAAAGAAGAAACATCAGTGGAAGAGAAATGGAATATTTTGACAAAAATTTACAAAAAAGGAGTGGAAAAGTATGTCCCAAGACAAAAACAAGAAAAAGAATATGTAAAATGCTGGTACAACAAAAGTTGTAGGGAGTTAAAAGACAAAAGAGACAAAGCCTGGACCAGATGGAAAAAAGACAGAAGACCTGAAAAATGGAAAATATATACTGGTTATAGAAATGAATATGTACAAAAGTGCAGAGAGGAAAAAAGAAAATATGAAAAAGATGTTATAGAAAAGTGTAAAGATCAACCAAAACTATTCTACAGATTTGTAAACAGCAAACTGAAAAACAAACAAGACTTGGAGAAATTGAGACAAGGAGGAGTTGAATACACTGAGGAAATGGAAATGGCAGAAATTATGAACAAACATTTTAAATCAGTGTTTACAAGGGAAAATATACAACCTGAAGAGATTGAGTGGAAAGAAAAAGTCCCCCCTATGGAAGAAATAGAAGTAACAAAGAATGAAATATTGACACACTTGGGTAATTTTGATGTCAGAAAATCGCATGGGCCAGATGAAATAGCAAACTGGATTCTGAAAGAATGCAGGAATGAACTGGCAGACAAAATACATAGCATAATAAGCAGTTCCTTAAAAGAAGGAAAAGTTCCAGAAGATTGGAAAAAAGCAAATATAGTACCTATATATAAAGGAGGAAATAAAGAAGAACCTACCAACTATAGACCAGTCTCTCTAACAAGTACAATAGCAAAAATTTGTGAAAGAATTATCAAAAGTAGATGGGTAAAATACTTGGAAAAAAACAACGTACTAAATCCAAGGCAATTTGGATTCAGACAAGGACGGTCATGCGTCACCAATTTAATATGTTTCTATTCAAGGCTAATAGATATAATACAAGAAAGAGATGGATGGGCTGATTGTGCATTTCTAGACCTAAAAAAAGCTTTTGACAAAGTACCACATAAGAAGTTGCTTAAGAAATTAGAATATGAAGGAGGAATACAAGGTAAATTGCTAAATTGGATGGAAGACTTTTTGCAAGAAAGAAAAATGAGAGTAGTGATAAGAGATCAGCACTCAAAATGGAATGAAGTAATAAGCGGTGTCCCGCAGGGAACAGTTCTGGCCCCAATAATGTTTGCTATATATATTAATGATATGGATGAAGGAATTGAAAGCTATATGAGCTTCTTTGCAGATGATGCAAAACTACTGAAAAGAGTGAAAACTGAAGAAGATTGTGAATCACTACAGAGAGATCTAAATAAAGTACAAGAATGGAGTAGGAAGTGGGAGATGGAGTTCAATACAAAAAAGTGTAGTATAATGGAATTTGGAAAAAGCAAAAACAGAATAACAGGATCATATAATTTGGGAGAAGAAGGAATAAAAAAAGTAGAAAATGAGAAGGACCTGGGAGTCATTGTTATGAATAATATGTCACCTGAGAAACATATAAATAAGATTTTTGGAGAAACTTATAATTTAATAAGAACAATCAAAGTGGCATTTACATACCTGGATGAAGAAATGGTGAGGAAAATCCTAATCACCCTGATAAGACCAAGATTGGAATATGCAGCAACGATATGGTCACCAAGTACAAAAAAATGTATAAAAAAACTTGAAAGAATACAAAGAGCAATCACAAAACTGGCACCAACACTCTCAAAACTATCATATGAAGAGAGACTACAAAAACTTAAACTACAGACACTAGAGCAAAGAAGAGAGAGAGGAGATTTGATAGCTATTTACAGAATCATGAAAGGCATAGAAATTACTGATAGAGAGAATCTGATAAAATGGGATGACAGAAATACAAGAGGACACGGAAAGAAAATAAAAAAAGACAGCTATAGAAGAGATTTGAAAAAGAACAGCTTTCCTCACAGAGTAATAGACAGTTGGAACAAGTTAGATGAGAAAGTGGTGTGTGCAAAAACAATACATGAATTTAAAAATAGTTTAGATAAAATGAGATATGAAGACGGGACCCCACAAGCATAGCTCCCCTTCCCGTAAAATACAACTAGGTAAATACAACTAGGTAAATACACACACACACAAAATTGGCACCAACACTCTCAGAACCATCATATGAAGAGAGACTAGCAAAACTTGAGCTACAGACATTGGAGCAAAGAAGAGAGAGAGAGGAGACTTGATAACTATTTATAGAATCATGAAAGGCATAGAAACTATTGATAGAGAGGATCTAATAAAATGGAACAGTAGAAATACAAGAGGACACGGAAAGAAAATCAAGAAAGACAGTTATAGAAGAGACCTGAAAAAGAACAGCTTTCCCCACAGGGTGATAGATGTTTGGAACAAGTTAGATGAAAAAGTGGTGTGTGTAAAAACTATGCACGAATTTAAAAGCAGTCTAGACAAAAGGAGATATGAAGACGGGACACCTCGAGCATAGCTCCCCTTCCCGTATAATACAATTAGGTAAATACACACACATGTAGAATGGACAACACATGATCCACTGGGTTAAAGACGTGACATGAGTAAGAGCAGACACCCCAGGAAGACTGGACAACCACTAACAAGGAACTTGATATTATCAACCCATGAAAGTATACATACATATGTGATGATGTGATATGGTTTAATGTCACACACTCCCCCCCTATCGGGAGGCTAGGACGGTGCCCCTCACAGAGGGCTTTGTAGCGTGGAGTTTAGTGAACCATGCCCTTGGTTCAACTTCGCCGGTGGCAGGATTCGAACCGCCCTCACCTCGACCTTTGCCGCAAGTAACGACGCCCTTGTGTTGGCACGATGTTTGTATATTTATATTGTAATATGTATTTATATTATTTCAGTAGTATTTATTATTTTTATCAAATGCCCGCAAGGCGTGGGTAGAGAGTTTTGGCGGGAATATTAGCATCGAGTCTAGTTGTCTCGTGACGTCTGTAACAACCGGATGTTTGTCCATTGTGTTCGTGCCAATTGTCTTTATATTATATGTTAAACTGTGTCTCCTTAGTTTCATTAGCCACCCAGAACACCCTAACCCGCTCAGCCAAAGGCTACCCCTTACAAGGGAGGTAGCCAAAAAGAAAAAGGCATAAAAACCATTCCCACCCACTCCATCCCTAATACACTCCACTCCCCTCCACCCTCCCTCTTATCTTGGCACCTCCTGGATGATGGGTCATCCCTGCATCTTGTCCACTGCCCTGGGTCAGAGGCAGTGTTGCAAGAAAGTATATATACTCAGTAGAAAAGATTAGTCTCCAAAATGGTTGTGAAAAGAAAAAGTTATTAAAGGAAGAGAATGGAAGAGGTGAGGCTAGAAATTATTACATGAGAATCTGTAGAGATGAAGAACTTTGAGAAAGATCTATCTATATCTACTCGTATATACCAAGAGCTTTTCCCCCTTTATAAGAGAGGTAGCCAAAGAACAGCAACTAAACTCGTCCCCAGTCTTGCAGGCAAGACATATGAAGAGACATTACAAACACTGGACTTGCTATCATTGAAAGAAGTGGTGTTCAGGCCAGTAAAGGGACCAGATAAAAGTGACAAACAAGACCTCTTTGACACACTTGTCTGAAGGATGTCAAAAAACACAGTTTCCCAGATAGATGCATCAACTCCTGGAGTAGCTTAGATAATGTAGCCCAAGTTAAAACCAAAAGCAGGTTCAAAACAAGGTAGGATAGTTTGAAGATGAAAAAGTGGGGGGGGGGGCACGGATGTAGCTCCTTTCCTGAATATTACAATTACTAAAACACACACAATGCACATATTCATTTATGTATATGTATGGATGCATATTGATATGTATTTCTTATGTTTGTGTGTGTATGTGACTATGTAGACACATGTATACACAAAATTGATGTGCCTTAGTTCATAGGAAGACCCTAGTACTGTGATGAAGGCATTTGTAGGATCTGCCTCTCTAAACACCTGCTGGACATGTGGGAACACAAAGTGAAAAATCGCTACACCACAACTGCATCAGTAATTAACTCAGTATGTCTTTATCTATATAGCAAGTGGCTTCTTCCCCTTTGTAAGAGGGATAGCCATACAAGGCATGTACCCACATTCATCCATCCCATGTGCCCAAACCATCACAGTATTCTTTTATCAGCACTATCTGCCAGCTCCCTTTCCACCCCAGCTATCCTCCTCATCTCCTCATTTCTCACTCTATCCAACTTGTATCACCTATCATACTTCCAAAATGCTTCATCTCAATTTTTTTTTATTTCCTTTAAATTCCAAGTAGCCCCCATAGAGTGTCATATGTACAAGCTCCTCTTTTATACAGTTCTGTCTTTGCATCCATCCCCAGGTACCCATTTTTTATTACACTTTTCATCCTTCATTCTACAGTTTACCTCCTTCCTCCATTCCCTGCCACAAGTGACACAAAATATTTAAAACTGTCCACCTCCCCTAACCTCCCTTCTTTAAGAGAGCTTACTGCCATCCTCACCCCTTTGTATATCTCATCACCTTGCTTTCACCAGTTGTTCCACCTCCACTAACCAGGCACCAGCTGCTCCACCTCCACTAAACAGGCACCAGCTGCTCCACCTCCACTAACCAGGCACCAGCTGCAGCTCCTCCACTACCCAGGCACCAACTTCTCCACCTCCACTAACCAGGCAGCTACTGCTGCTCCTCCACTACCCAGGCACCAGCTCCTCCACCTCCACTACCCATGCACCAACTGCTCCACTTCCTCCTCCACTACCCAGGCACCAACTGCTCCACCTCCTCCACTAACCAGGCACCAGCTGCTCCACCTCCACTACCCAGGCACCAGATCCTTCACCTCCATTAACCAGGCAGCTGCTACTCCTCCATTAACCAGGTACCAGCTGCTCCACCTCCTCCACGACCCAGGCAACTACTGCTCCACCTTCACTACCCAGGCACCAGCTGCTCCACCTCCACTACTCAGGCATCAGCTGCTCCACTTCCTCCACTGCTCAGGCAACTGCTGCTCCACCTCCACTTCCTCCTCCACTAACGAGGCAGCTGCTGCTACTGCTCCTTCACTAACCAGGTACCAGCTGCTCCACCTCCACTAACCATGCAGCCTCTGCTCCTCTTCCTCCACTAACCAGGCACCAGCTGCTCTGCCTCCACTAACCAGGCAGCTACTGCTCCACCTCCACTACCCAGGCAACAGCTGCTCCACCTCCACTAACCAGACACCGGCTGCTCCACCTCCTCCACTAACCAGGCACCAGCTGCTCCACATCCTCCACTAACCAGGCACCAGCTGCTCCACATCCTCCAATAACCAGGCACCAGCTACTCCACCTCTTCCACCAACCAGGCAGCTGCTTCTCCGCTAACCAGGCACCAGCTCCTCCTCCACTAACTAGGCACCATCTGCTTCACCTCCACTACCCAAGCACCAGTTGCTCCACTTCCTTCTCCGCTAATGAGGCAGCTTCTCCACTAAACAGGCACCAGCTGCTTCACCACTAACCAGGCACCAGCTGCTCCACCACTAACCAGGCACCAGCTGCTCCACCACTAACCAGGCAGCTGCTGCCCCTCTTCTTCTAACCAGGCAGCTGCTGCTCCACTTCCTCCACTAAACAGGCACCACCTTACTCCACTTCCTCCACTAAACATACAGCTGTTGCTCCACCTCCACTACCCTGGCAGCTGCTGCTCCACTTCCTCCACTAACCAGGCAGCTGCTGCTCATCCTCTTGTTCCTCTAACCAAACAGCTGCTGCTCCATTTCCTCCACTACCCAGGCACCAGCTGCTCCACTTCCTCCACTAACCATACAGCTGCTGCTCCACCTCTTCCACTAACCAGGCAGCTGCTGCTCATCCTCTTGTTCCTCTAACCAGGCAGCTGTTCCTCTTCCTCCACTAACCAGGCAGCTGCTGCTCCTCTTCCTCCACTAACCAGGCAGCTGCTGTTCCACTTCCTCCTCCACTAACCAGGCACCAGCTGTTCCACTTCCTTCTCCACTAACCAGGCAGCAACTGCTCCACTTCCTTCTCCACTAACCAGCCAGCTGCTGCTCCACTTCCTCCTCCACTAACCAGGCACCAGCTGCTCCACTAACCAGGCAGCTGCTGCTCTTCTTCCTCCACTAACCAGACACCAGCTGCTCCACCACTAACCAGGCAGCTGCTGATCCTCTTCCTCTAACCAGGCAGCTGCTGCTCCACTCCCTCCACTAACCAGGCACCACCTGCTCCACTTCCTCCACTAACCATACAGCTGCTCCACCACCTCCACTAACCAGGTAGCTGCTGCTCCACTTCCTCCTCCACTAACCAGCTCCTCCACCTCCATTACCCAGGCAGCTGATGCTCCACCTCTTCCACTAACTAGGCAGCTGCTGCTCATCCACTTCTTCCTCTACGAACTAGACAACCAGCAGCCCTCCTCCTGTTTCTCCTTCTCTTCCTCAAACTAGACGTTTACTCGCAAGTTTTTAGGCAAAGAATTGCGCCCAGCCACTCCCTCCCTCTGTCGGCTCGGCCAACCCACGCCAAAGGTATGAGGGCATGTTTATTTGTGATATTGTTATTTATTCTCTCGATTAAGAAAAAATGGATAATAAAGAATTACTCCAGATAGAAGTTGTTTGTGTACGTAGCAAAGTCCTCCAGCGTTTCATCATCAGTGCTAGTGTACTAATACTTGTTTACAAGCGTATTAACAGTACAAGTGTACTGGTATCAGTGAACTAGCACTAGTGAATTAATGTACTAGTGTATTGGTATACGTGTACCAGTGTGCGTGTACTAGGGTACGTGTCCCGGTGTTTTAATGTAGTGTTATGTTCCCATTGTCTTGGGACTTGTTTACTGAAATTAAAAAGCGTGGTATAGGCGAGTAATGCACCCCTCCAAATTTGGGCCTTTTCAACCAGTAATCACCTTTTGGCCTCTGGCACCCATACCGTTGGCCTGAGTGGTGTCAAATTGGACTCCACGGCAGCCCTAGCCGCCCTCGACCTGTGGGTGAGATGGCGGGTAAATCGGAGCAAGTGACCATAATGACCCAAAATCCAAAAAATCTCAAAGGACCCCATGAATTTAGCCGAAAATTCGAAGGTCACCGATTTGGTCCAAACTTGCCCCACAGGGAGAGAGTCGGTCAAAGTGCACAGCAAGGTAAACATGAGCAGCCTGAGTCCAAGGGCGTGGCAGTGGCACTCCTCCAAATTTGGGCCTTTTCACCCAGTAATCACCTTTTGGCCTCTGGCACCCATACTGTTGGCCTGAGTGGTGTCAAATTGGACTCCACGGCAGCCCTAGCCGCCCTCGACCTGTGGGTGAGATGGCGGGTAAATCGGAGCAAGTGACCATAATGACCCAAAATCCAAAAAATCTCAAAGGACCCCATGAATTTAGCCGAAAATTCGAAGGTCACCGATTTGGTCCAAACTTGCTCCGAAGGGAGAGAGTCGGTCAAAGTGCACAGCAAGGTAAACATGAGCAGCCTGAGTCCAAGGGCGTGGCAGTGGCACTCCTCCAAATTTGGGCCTTTTCACCCAGTAATCACCTTTTGGCCTCTGGCACCCATACTGTTGGCCTGAGTGGTGTCAAATTGGACTCCACGGCAGCCCTACCCGCCCTCGACCTGTGGGTGAGATGGCGGGTAGATCGGAGCAAGTGACCAAAATGACCCAAAATCCAAAAAATCTCAAAGGACCCCATGAATTTAGCCGAAATTCGAAGGTCACCGATTTGGTCCAAACTTGCTCCGAAGGGAGAGAGTCTGTCAAAGTGCACAGCAAGGTAAACATGAGCAGCCTGAGTCCAAGGGCGTGGCAGTGGCACCCCTCCAAATTTGGGCCTTTTCACCCAGTAATCACCTTTTGGCCTCTGGCACCCATACCGTTGGCCTGAGTGGTGTCAAATTGGACTCCACGGCAGCCCTACCCGCCCTCGACCTGTGGGTGAGACGGCGGGTAGATCGGAGCAAGTGACCAAATGACCCAAAATCCAAAAAATCTCAAAAGATTAACCCCATGAACTTAGTGAGGCACACGGTATTCGTGCCACAGGCCTAAACGTCAAAAGGCCGAAGTTTGGAGGGCTCTGACGGCCACACCCTTGGTCTGAGGATTGTGCTGTCTACGGTGATGTGCACCCTATCCCACTGTGTACTTGTGGCGCAAGTTTGGACCAAATCGCTGAGCTTCGGATTTCCCCCCAAATTCCATGGGGCCCCTTAGAGATTTTTTTGATTTTGGGTCATTTTGGTCACCTCCAGCGATTTACCCGCTATGACACCCACAGGTCCGGGGCGGCCTGGGATGCCCTGCAGTGCAATGGCACACCAGTCAGGCACACGGTATCCGTGCCACAGGCCTAAACGTCAAAAGGCCGAAGTTTGGAGGGCTCTGACGGCCACACCCTTGGTCTGAGGATTGTGCTGTCTACGGTGATGTGCACCCTATCCCACTGTGTACTTGTGGCGCAAGTTTGGACCAAATTTAGCCGAAATTCGAAGTTCACCGATTTGGTCCAAACTAGCCCCACAGGGAGAGAGTCTGTCAAAGTGCACAGCAAGGTAAACATGAGCACCCTAAGTTCAAGGGCGTGGCAGTGGCACCCCTCGAAATTTGGGCCTTTTCACCCAGTAATCACCTTTTGGCCTCTGCCACCCATACTGTTGGCCTGAGTGGTGTCAAATTGGACTCCATGGCAGCCCTACCCGCCCTCGACCTGTGGGTGAGATGGCGGGTAGATCGGAGCAAGTGACCAAAATGACCCAAAATCAAAAAAATCTCAAATCCCATGTATATAGCCGAAAATTCGAAGGTCACCGATTTGGTCCAAACTTGCCCCACAGGGAGAGAGTCGGTCAAAGTGCACAGCAAGGTAAACATGAGCAGCCTGAGTCCAAGGGCGTGGCAGTGGCACCCCTCCAAATTTGGGCCTTTTCACCCAGTAATCACCTTTTGGCCTCTGCCACCCATACCGTTGGCCTGAGTGGTGTCAAATTGGACTCCACGGCAGCCCTACCCGCCCTCGACCTGTGGGTGAGATGGCGGGTAAATCGGAGCAAGTGACCAAAATGACCCAAAATCCAAAAAATCTCAAAGGATTAACCCCCATGAATTTAGCCGAAAATTCGAAGGTCACCGATTTGGTCCAAACTTGCCCCACAGGGAGAGAGTCGGTCAAAGTGCAAAGCAAGGTAAGCATGAGCAGCAGTGGCACCCCTCCAAATTTGGGCCTTTTCACCCAGTAATCACCTTTTGGCCTCTGCCACCCATACCGTTGGCCTGAGTGGTGTCAAATTGGACTCCACGGCAGCCCTAGCCGCCCTCGACCTGTGGGTGAGATGGCGGGTAAATCGGAGCAAGTGACCAAAATGACCCAAAATCCAAAAAATCTCAAAGGAATTTAGCCGAAAATTCGAAGGTCACCGATTTGGTCCAAACTTGCCCCACAGGGAGAGAGTCGGTCAAAGTGCACAGCAAGGTAAGCATGAGCAGCCTGAGTCCAAGGGCGTGGCAGTGGTACCCCTCGAAATTTGGGCCTTTTCAACCAGTAATCACATTTTGGCCTCTGGCACCCATACCGTTGGCCTGAGTGGTGTCAAATTGGACTCCACGGCAGCCCTACCCGCCCTCGACCTGTGGGTGAGATGGCGGGTAAATCGGAGCAAGTGACCAAAATGACCCAAAATCAAAAAAATCTCAAAGGACCCCATGAATTTAGCCGAAAATTCGAAGGTCACCGATTTGGTCCAAACTTGCCCCACAGGGAGAGAGTCGGGCAAAGTGCAAAGCAAGGTAAGCATGAGCAGCCTGAGTCCAAGGTCGTGGCAGTGGCACCCCTCCAAATTTGGGCCTTTTCACCCAGTAATCACCTTTTGGCCTCTGCCACCCATACTGTTGGCCTGAGTGGTGTCAAATTGGACTCCACGGCAGCCCTACCCGCCCTCAACCTGTGGGTGAGATGGCGGGTAAATCGGAGCAAGTGACCATAATGACCCAAAATAAAAAAAAATCCATGAATTTAGCCGAAAATTCGAAGGTCACCGATTTGGTCCAAACTTGCTCCGAAGGGAGAGAGTCGATCAAAGTGCACAGCAAGGTAAACATGAGCAGCCTGAGTCCAAGGGCGTGGCAGTGGCACCCCTCCAAATTTGGGCCTTTTCACCCAGTAATCACCTTTTGGCCTCTGGCACGCCTGAGTGGTGTCAAATTGGACTCCACGGCAGCCCTAGCCGCCCTCCACCTGTGGGTGAGATGGCGGGTAAATCGGAGCAAGTGACCAAAATGACCCAAAATCTAAAAAAATCTCAAAGGATTAACCCCATGAATTTAGCCGAAAATTCGAAGGTCACCGATTTGGTCCAAACTTGCCCCACAGGGAGAGAGTCTGTCAAAGTGCACAGCAAGGTAAACATGAGCACCCCAAGTCCAAGGGCCTTTTCACCCAGTAATCAAGTTTTGGCCTCTGCCACCCATACTGTTGGCCTGAGTGGTGTCAAATTGGACTCCACGGCAGCCCTAGCCGCCCTCGACCTGTAGGTGAGATGGCGGGTAAATCGGAGCAAGTGACCAATACGACCCTAAATAAAAATAATCTCAAAGGAATTTAGCCGAAATTTCGAAAGTCACCGATTGGGTCCAAACGTGCCCCACAGGGAGAGAGTCGGACAAAGTGCACAGTAAGGTAAGCATGAGCAGCCTGAGTCCAAGGGCGTGGCAGTGGTACCCCTCGAAATTTGGGCCTTTTCAACCAGTAATCACATTTTGGCCTCTGGCACCCATACCGTTGGCCTGAGTGGTGTCAAATTGGACTCCACGGCAGCCGTATCCGCCCTCGACCTGTGGATGAGATGGCGGGTAAATCGGAGCAAGTGACCAAAATGACCCAAAATCAAAAAAATCTCAAAGGCCCCATAAATTTAGCCGAAAATTCGAAGGTCACCGATCTGGTTCAAACTTGCCCCACAGGGAGAGAGTCGGTCAAAGTGCACAGCAAGGTAAGCGTGAGCAGCCTGAGTCCAAGGGCGTGGCAGTGGCACCCCTCCAAATTTGGGCCTTTTCACCCAGTAATCACCTTTTGGCCTGTGCCACCCATACCGTTGGCCTGAGTGGTGTCAAATTGGACTCCACGGCAGCCCTAGCCGCCCTCGACCTGTGGGTGAGATGGCGGGTAAATCGGAGCAAGTGACCCAAATGACCCAAAATCCGAAGGTGATCGATTTGATCCAAACTTGCCCCCCAGGGAGATTCGGACACACTGCACAGCAAGGTAGACATGAGCAGCCTGAGCCCAAGGACGTGGCGGTAGCAACCCTCCAAATTTGGGCCTTTGAACCCAGTATTGACTTTTGGGCCTCTGGCACCCATACCGTCGGCCTAAGTGGTGTCAAATTGAACTCCACGGCAACCCTGGCCGCACTCAACCTGTGGGTGAGATGGCGGGTAAATCGGAGCAGGTGACCATAATAACCCAAAATCCGAAAAATCTCAAAGGAGTAACCCCATGAATTTTGCCGAAAATACGAAGGTGATCGATTTGATCCAAACTTGCTCCACAGGGAGAGAGTCAGACACATTGCACAGCAAGGTAGACATGAGCAGCCTGAGCCGAAGGACGTGGCGGTAGGAACCCTCCAAATCTGGGCCTTTTAACCCAGTATTGACTTTTGGGCCTCTGGCACCCATACCGTCGGCCTAAGTGGTGTCAAATTGTTCTCCACGTCAACCCTGGCCGCACTCAACCTGTGGGTGAGATGGCGGATAAATCGGAGCAAGTGACCAAAATAACCCAAAATCCAAAAAAATCTCATTTTGCACAGCAAGGTAGACATGAGCAGCCTGAGCCCAAGGACGTGGCGGTAGCAACCCTCCAAATTTGGGCCTTTTAACCCAGTATTGACTTTTGGGCCTCTGGCACCCATACCGTCGACCTAAGTGGTGTCAAATTGAACTCCACGTCAACCCTTGCCGCACTCAACCTGTGGGTGAGATGGTGGGGCTGGGTGTCGTTGGTAGTGGTGGCGACATCATTGAAATAGTGATGTCGATCTGCGACGATCGTGACATCTAGTGCGGGGAAGGGGCCTTGAGCGACGTCAGTGGAAACGGGATCTCCCTGGAGATGGCGCAGACAACAAATGTTGAAAGCGGTGGCTTCACTGAAGTAGCGGCGTCGATCTGCGTCGCTCGTGACGTCCAATGCGGGGGAGAGGCCGTGAGGGACGTCAGTGGAAGCTCAAACTCCCTGGAGGCGGTGCAGAGAGCAAATGTTGGAAGCGGTGGCTTCCCTGAGGTAGCGACGTCGATTTGCATCGATCGTGACGTCGAGCGAGGAGGCGGTCGTTACGTCGATTTCTAGCGATCGTGACGTCGAGCGAAGAGGCGATCATTACGTCGAGCGAAGAGGCGGCCGTGACGTCGAGCGAAGGGGCGGTCATGACGCCGAGCGAAGAGGCGGTCGTGACGTCGAGCGAAGGGGAGGTCGTGACGTCGAGTGAGGAAGCGGTCATGAGGGACGTCAGTGGAAGCGATAACCTCCTCGTCGGGGTGACGTTAGTGGTGTGTAGGGTGCAGCAGCTAGTCGTTGTCGGTCGTAGCGCGTCAAAACTCCCCCCCCCCCCCGGTTACCAATATAACAAGGCATGTATGTTACTTGGACTATGGTGATGAGGAAGTGAATGAAGCTCGAGTGGGTTGCTGGATTTTATCTGGTTAGTGCGAGTGTCGACCTAGGCTGGGTCGGCGCTCAGGCTCCGAGGCGTGCCCGACCGCAAAGTAACCGCGTGGGTCTGAGGACGAGCACCGCTGAGTACAAGTGCTATAGAGAACTGCCCATGGAGACCAAAGCCTGGCTCCTTATATACACATCTTGCGTGCGCTACAGTAGCAAAGGACCCAGCCTCACTGAAACATGGCTTGGCAGGGCCTAGGTTGTGCTTTCATGAGGAGACAAATGCCTGTACTACAGGCGTAATATGGACTTAACCTACACAATAGTAAAACAAGGCCGAAGGCCAGCTGTTTCTACACCACATATACATACCTTGTCCATCCCATTTCTGCAGCGACCATACTATAAGCCAAAATGTCGCATAGACGTACATATGGGGGACTGTTCACCACAGGGGTGCCACAACCACGCCCTTGGGCCCAGGCTCCTCGCGCCTACCTCCCTGTCCACTGTGGCTGAATCTCTCCCTCTGGGGTAAATTAGGGCCAAATCGGGCACCTGCCGATTTTGGCTAAAATCAATGGGCAAAACCCTTGCAGATTTTGAGGGGCCATTTTGGTCACCTACTCCAATCTACCCACCATCTCACCCACAGGTGGCGGCTGGTCAGGGCTCCTGTGGGCACTTGGACACCGCTCAAACCAACAGTAAGGGCGCCAGAGGCCCAAAAGTGATAAATGGGAGAAAAGGCCCAAATTTGGAGGGGTGCCACAGCCACACCCTTGGGCCCAGGCTCCTCGCGTCTACCTCGCCGTCCTATGTGGCACCTGCCGATTTTAGCCAAAGTCCATGGGCCCCCTTGCAGATTTTGAGGGGGCATTTTGGTTACCTGCTCCAATCTACCCAACATCTCACCCACAGGTCTCGGCTGGTCAGGACTCCTGTAGGGTCCACTTGGACACCGCTCAAGCCAACAGTACTGGTGTGGTGAACAGTCCCCCGCAAGAACATATTGAGGCATGTGGTGAGCAGCCTCTTGGGAGAAAGTGTAAGGACAACTAGCCTTATGCGTCAGAGCATGGCCATAATACTCTTGTAATATATTTGTAGGCTACCAAAAACACAATTCCGGGTTACGCCCGGCAACCCTGTCCCAGCCTGAGGGACGCTACTTTTCGGTACGCCCCGAGGGTACTTAAAGGCGTGTGAGGTCAGGTCACGGTCAGTATTCTTTCAGACTCGGGCCTGCCAACATGCGTTTATGTGTGCATTCCAGTGTCCTTTCAATAAAGTACCTAACCTAGACCGACTGTCAATTTCTCCCTGTGTCACTAGCCCAGTAACAGCTCACTAGTTACACGGGCGCCAGAGGCCCAAAAGTGAAATATACTGTAGGAGAAAAGGCCCGAATTTGGAGGGGTGCCACAGCCACGCTCTTGGGCCCAGGCTCCTCGCGCCTACCTCGCCGTCCACTGTGGCAGAGTCTTTCCTTTGGGCTAAGTTAGGGCCAAATCGGGCACCTACCGATTTTGGCCAAAATCCATGGGTACCCTTGCAGATTTTGAGGGGTAATTTTGGTCACCTGGCTCTAATGTACACACCATCCCATCGACAGGTCACGGCTGGTCAGGGCTACTATAATGTCCACTTGGACACCGCTCAAGCCAACAGTAAGGGCGCCAGAGGCCCAAAAGTGAAAAATGGGAGAAAAGGCCCAAATTTGGAGGGGTGCAACAGCCACGCCGTTGGGTCCAGGCTCCTCGCGTCTACCTCGCCGTCCACTGTGGCCCACCCTCTCCCTCTGGGCTGTTAGGGCCAAATCGGGCAACTGCCTATTTTGAGGGGTCATCTTGGTCACCTGCTCCAATCTACCCATCATCTCACCCACAGGTCGCGGCTGGTCAGGGTTCCTGTGGGGTCCACTTGGACATCGCTCAAGCAAACTGTACGGGCGATAGAGGCCCAAAAGTGAAAAATGGGAGAAAAGGCCCAAATTTGGAGGGGTGCCTCAGCCACGCCCTTGGTCAGGCTCCTCGTGTCTACCTCGCCGTCCACTGTGGCCGGCTCTCTCCCTCAGGGCTAAGTTAGGGCCAAATCGGGTACCTGTCGATTTTGGCCAAAATCCTTGCAAATTTTGAGGGGTCATGTCAGTCACCTATTCTAATCTACCCACCATCTCACCCCCAGGTCGCGGCCGGTCAGGGCTCCTGTGGTGTCCACTTGGACACTGCTCAAGCCAACACTACGGGCGCCAGAATCCCAAAAGGGAAAATCGGAGAAAAGGCCCAAATTTGGAGGAATGCGACAGCCACGCCATTGGGTCCAGGCTCCTCGCGTCTACCTCGCCGTCCACTGTGGCCGACTCTCTTCCTCTGGGCTCAGTTAGGGCCAAATCGGACACCTGCCTATTTTGAGGGGTCATTTTGGTCACCTGCTCCAATCTACCCATCATCTCACCCACAGGTCGAGGGCGGTCAGGGCTCCTGTGGGGTCCACTTGGACACTGCTCAAGCCAACAGTACGGGCGCCAGAGGCCCAAAAGTGAAAAATGGGAGAAAAGGTCCAACTGTTGGCCTGAGCGGTGTCCAAGTGAACCCCACAGGAGCCCTGACCGCTTTGAGATGGTGGGTAAATCGGGGCAGGTGACCAAAATGACCCAAAATGGAAAAAATTTCAAAGAGACCCATGAATTTTGCCGAAAATTGGCAGGTGACCGATTTGGCCAAAACTTAGCCCAGCATGAGAGTTTGGCACAGTGCACGGCGAGGTTGACATAAGAAGCCTGGGTCCAATATTATCCTTCACCTGCAAGGTTGTACCAATACCATCTGGGCTTTTTCCTACCCCCAACTTAATATACAAAATACGTTACCACGCTACCCTAGGGTAGCGATGGGAGAGCAGATTAGAAATCTGCTTTGTTCGAGGGTTGGAAAGTGAGAGCGAAAGAGAGAACCCCACGCCTTGAAGCTGGGGCGCGGTGACTTCTCCTGAGTCAGTTACCGATTGTCACCATTCTTAGTGACTACATCTATTTCCGACAGTTTACATACGAGTTAACACAAGAGTAAAATAACATAATATAGACAAGAATAACAATAAATAATTGACAATACCATAACTAGCTAAGCTAAAAAATTACATAAAATTTATACCAGTACATCATAAGTGGTAACCACTCGCGCATTCATTGAATCAATATACATGAAGTGCAGATAATGAAAAGAACACATAGTTGGAAATGACAATTATATTTCCTGAGGATAACACAAAAAAGCATGTATGCTTATTTCCATTGTGGTCCTCATAAGGAGAAAGATTTGGGAGAGTTAATAAAAGACAACCTGTCAGTACGAGTCAAATTCTCATGAGCAGCACCAGCTGCCATGTGAACAATGCATCACACTAATCACATTATAAAATAGTACACAAACTTGACCTATTGCCCACATACTAAATCCTCAACAGAAAGCACTCCAACAGAAAGTAAACACATGCAAAAAATATTACAAATAAACTCAAGGCAACAACTATTATTTTCAAAACATACATTGTACAAGTTAACTAGTAGCTACAGTACTTCTTTTCTTTCACTATAAGACTAATTTTTTCTTCAGGCATCTTTTTATTTACTAATGTTATGGACTCATTTGAAAGAATGGTATAGAGGGCCAACTTGTTCATTTAAAATTAATTACTCAAAGATATTTAGCAGCGCTCGGCAATATTTCTGAAGTTTTTCACATGTAATGCTCAAACTTTACAAGGGAAGAAGTCCAAACATTCAAAGTACAAGTTAAAGGACATTCATACACTCACTTATAACCATACAATTTCATTACATTAAAATAATAATACTTATAAATCACTATCGAGTATTTGCTCTTTTCAACATTTTTAAGACATTTTAGTCTAACATTAAATCAATCCATTGCTCAATTCTCTCTTACAGGAGACTTATGATGCCCAAGAAATGGGCTACAGCAATCATTTAGCCCACAGACTACAAGTCATCTGGAGTGAGAGTGTAAGACTGTGTAATATAACTAGTGACATAATTGGAAATGTGCTGTTCTTGTATTCACTTAGTTGTGGGTTTTAAGTCCTGCACTTCTCTCTGATTCCCAGAGGTGACTGTTACTTGCCCCAAGAGTCCAAGCACACAAGGCAAAGGTGACAGCTTTGGCCGCAACTATATGCCTAATGGTATAGGCTCCTCACCACCTGTCTTCCGTGTGGTGATTGCATCCTGAGCACTTAGTGTCCGTTGGCATAGAGTACCATTATAAGGTTTAGTATTTGTGTAAATTAACATATGGTTACTTAGATGCCCAGATAGAATGAAGATTCACATATAGAAGGCACACAATGGAAATAAGCATTGAGGACAACAATGGAAATAAGCTTACATGCTTTTGTGTTATCCTCGGCAATTGTACATACTTTTGTGTGTTATCCTCTGCAATTGTAATTGTTATTTCGAACTATGTGTTCTTTCCATTATCTGCATTTCATGTATATTGATTCAGTGCCAAAATAAAAGATTATTATTATTATATTATTATCACCTGAGTGGATACTCACATGGCAATTCAAATCTCCAAATCGAAAAAATGAAGATACACAAGTACATGTGTGAGGCTTTTCACTAGTGTGACTTTTTCATATGACGATTCAGATCACCATCTTGAGCAAATGAAGAGTCGCATGAAATGCATTTATGAGACTTATAACCCATGTGATCTCTTGTATGCATCTTCATATTCTTATGGAAAACCAATGAAGATCATTTGTGTAAGTTCTCTTCAAAGTTGGGGGCCAAGTAATAACTGGAGACTCAAGAACATAATAAAAACTTACCATCCATGTGAATTCTTGTATGACAATTCAGTTCTTCAGATTGAAAAAATAAGATTCACATAAAGTACACTTATGAGACATATCATCAAAATGGTAGTGAAAGACAAGGAGAAGGCAACACAACCAGCAACCAAACTGGTCCTCAGTCTGGTAGATAAGCCATGAGGAATGACTAAAAGTACTGGGCCTACCAACTTTGAAAGAACGAAGAGAAAGAGATGACATAATTACAGTGTTCAGGTCATTAAAGAAGATAGAAGAGATCTGATTAAAGATGAGAGGGCTTTAAGAGGTCATGGAAGTAAATTAATAAAAGATGTGAAGAGAGATGTATATATATGTGGAATAGCTTAGAAGGTGATATAGCCCAAGCTCAAACAGTACATGAATTCAAAGCTAAATATAGTTGGAAATCAAAGATATAGATTAAGTTGGAACTGTACATGAATTTGAGTCTAGGGATGTTAGAAAATTAGGGAATAGGAGATGGGACCCAATGAGCGTTGCTCCTTTCCTGTATACTACAATTAAATAAATATAAGACTCTCCCTCATGATTCCCCTCACCTCCACAGAGGCTGGGGTAGACTCCAAAGAACAAACATGGTCAGGTTACGGGGAGAGGAGTGTCCAGATAAATGGTTTGCAATCTTAATGAATATCAGCATCACTGGAATCACATGAAATACTATATGACCAGGGGTACCCCCAGGAAAACACATTAGACTTAAAAGCATTCACTGTGTGCCTATAGTTCCACATTATGTCCTCACAGTAGCCCTGCACCCCAACCCCCAGGGTTGGTAGGAAGAATGAGTGAAATATCACCAGAACTGCATGAATGAAATCAAAATACTGATTCCTCTCATTTTTGGGTAAGAAATAAATTACCCTACTCAAACCCAACCTAACATAATCTAAGTAAAAGATGAAAAACTCGCATGTATTTTCACTTTTTAATTTTTGTTTTTTAAAGATATTTTTCATATAAACTTTTTTTTTTGTTCAGAAGATATTGCCACATAAATAATAAGAGCACTATTTTATAACAAAATTAATATACTACACTTACTTCAGCTACTCATCTTTCCACCATCATTAAGTGACCATATATAGTGAAAAAGGGGAGCATACACACATTATGCAACCAAAAAATACTTTGTCAGAAAAAGCATACCTTTATGGAAGATCTTCGGTCAACAAGAGGTTGTGTAATTGATGAGGTAAATTCAATTAGAATAGAAAAAATTACAGGGCATATGGTAGACCTCTGCAGAAATGATATGGCATTTAGGACACCTTCTAGTATTAAAACAGTACTAACACATAATAATAACAATAATAATAATAATAATGATGATGATGATGATGATGACGACGACGATGACGATGATGATGATGATGATGACGATGATGATGATGACAACAATGATGATGATAACGATGATGATGATAACGATGATGATGATAACAATGATAATGATAACGATGATAATGATAACGATGATAAAGATAACGATGATAAAGATAACGATGATAAAGATAACGATGATAAAGATGATAAAGATAACGATGATAACAATAACGATAATGATAATTAATGATAATGATAATTAATGATAATTGATGATAATGATAATTGATGATAATGATAATTGATGATGATGATAATTGATGATGATAGTAATAATTAATAAAGTTTATTTGGCAATGAATCAATATACATGAAATGCAGATAATGAAAAGAACACATAGTTCGAAGTAACAATTACAAATGCAGAGGATAACACAAAAAAGCATGTAAGCTTATTTCCATTGTCCTATGTGCATCCACCACACAAAAGACACAGAGCACCTCACCCCACAATAACAATTCCTAAACAACAACACAATATTTCTTCCCTGAGTGAATTATGGGCCTTCCTGGTGACCCAAGCCAGATACCTAGGAGCTGTGTGTCTCCTGCAAGAGACCTGGAGCAACAGATTGATTGATTGATGAATGTATTGGTTGTGGTCATGTCTACAGGAGTTCTGTTGTTAACAGTACTTATAAATTAGACTCTACTTTAGATTTTAAAATTGTTAGAAAACCCTAACAATATTTGGCATTTATTAAGTGACACTTCTCTCTTCAAATACACTTGATGTATTTATGTGTGTTGAAAATTATTTATTTTGTTGCTACCACAAATACCTAAAATCACATCATCTTTAATTTCATCATCTTTTCATTCATGACCCTTTCACCCCATCCAAGGATGAGATCAATGGGATGAAAGGGTCTTTGAGCAAGATAGGAATGGCTGTTGAGCAAGGGAGGATGGAGGCAGGTATATGGGTGAGTGGAGGATGGTTGTGTATGAATGATTTTTTTTATGCAACCTAAAGGGATTTCTCCCTGTTTTCTCTATTTTCTGCATGAGGGGACAGGGAGGGAGGGGAGGGGTTGCCATGTAAAAAAGTGGCTCTGCTAGGGATGTGCTGTAAAATTTCAGAAACACACAAGTGCAGATATTTAACCTAACCTATTTTTAGAATAAAATGGCATCATTATTATATATAATTGGTAATATTATATTGAAAAGAAATTCCATAGAAAAAATAATCTTTCAAAAAAATAAATAAATAAAAAAAGATACTAATGATTTTTTTTTTATTAGTGTGCTACTAGAATAGAACCAGTATCTTATTACAGTTTAATCAGTTATCAATTTGATCTTATTGCTTCACTACACATGTTTAGGCATGCATAAGCATATCCATATAAGCATGTCACTACCAGTATACTTCTCATTTGGAAAATCAACCACAAGGTTGCCAATCTGTGAGATCCTTGTATCAATAATGGGAATGTCTTTCAATACCTCTGTATTGTGATTCTCATCAGTACTCGTACTAGAAAGCTCAGTCAATTTAATATGGGGGCAAATTCAACTATTCACTGCCTCCTGCAGATCATCTACCATCTTAGGTTATTTAACTTGCACAGAGTACAGATCCATAACATTTGCTGAATGCTGTATTTTCATAAATCAACCTTCCTAATACATATTTGTAACAAAACCATTTATCAAATTCTACACTAGTTAAATCTTAGAGCATGTATCTTTCCTTCCTTCTGCCTTCTCCTTAGAACCTACCATTCCAATCTTCCCCATTCATTAGTAATTGTACTTTAAATTATTGCATCAAACACTATATTACTTAAAACCAATGTTACAAAAATGTAGCTAAAATCAATCTTGCTTGGTAACCCACCTTAGGGCCATCCTTTTGTTCATCTACTACTTGGACAAAATGTACATAAACTTTGTCTTGTTCTAAAAAAAATACTCAAACATGAAAATATTATAATAATATCTCTATAACTAAATCTCCAATTACTTTCCTAACTTTGTTGGTGTTGAGGTGACCTCTTTAGTACGGACCAAAATTTCACGGGCAGCACTACATGCCAGACGTACGATGTGTCGTAATAATACTCGCATCATAAAATATAGTCACCGCTTATATCGATCGTTCTCTCTTTCACCCATGAATATTGATAACCATAGAAAATGTGATGAAGACAGTTTAGACTTTAGAGAGTATGTCATTACACAGGGGCAACTACAATAAATATAATCAAGACGCCGATATGGCAGCCTCGCGTATCCACTTGCTCCTCATGCCGCCTACGTATGCGGCACCGTATGGAAGGGGTTAAGGGGACCAGAGACAATCATGAGTAATACCAGTTAGAACACATATGACACATAAACATTGTTATAGTTTTGCTAATATTACTAAAATGTTTGTACACACAGGAATATTGAGACCAAAAATTTGAGCACCATCAGAAATAGGAACATTGCATTAAGCAAAGGAACAACAAAATAATGTTAAACTGTAAGAAACTCCTCAACGTGGCCAAACAACCAGTCGAGCCGAATATCTCTTGTTCTCAGACGAGAGGAACTATATATATAGATATATAAATATATATATATATACATATATATATATTATATATATATATGTATATATATATATATATGTGTGTGTGTGTGTGTGTGTGTGTGTATATATGTGTATATATATATATATATATGTGTGTGTGTGTGTGTGTGTGTGTGTGTGTGTGTGTGTGTTTATCATGATAATAATGATACGATTAGTAAGTGAAAAAATGAACAAATAAACTCAAAATGAGCTCTCTGGATTAATAAGATGAATTACTGTAGTACTCGTAACTATAGGCATTAATATTTTCTAGTTCACCAGTAATCGGAATTCCGCGTGTTGTTCTCCTATTCACGAATGGGTTCGAATTCAGCACCCGTCTTCGATTCCCAGCCGTGACTGTTACCTGATCCCAACAGTCCTTACAGCGCATAGGACAAAGGTGACGGCAACGTAGCGCCTCCTAGCGTAAGCTCCTCACCGCCACCAGTGCGCAGGCGGAGGGACTGCTGTCGAAGGGGAACGGAATGACACTTACCGAAGTCCCGAAGGAGCTTGATGATCTCGCGGAGGTCGTCCTTGTTCTTGACGTCCGCTAGGTAACCCGAGAGGTCGCTGCAGTAGCTCGCCCCTAATCCAGCGTATCCTACCGTGGGCGAGATGCCGCAGAAGCGGGAACCCACGAATATAAAGCCGTCATCTGTTGGGGGAGAACGCATGATTAAGGTCCTTGTGTTGGACGTCAGAGAATTATCTCCTTGTCGCCCATCTGTGTGTGTGTGTGTGTTTGCCTCATTGTGTTTACCTAGTTACGTTTTACTTGAACAATGGTCGTTGGGTTCTGTCTCGTATTTTTCAATTATCATACCTAGATTAAATTTCATGTATGGTTTCCAACCTTGTCCTCTAGATTAACATGCCTAGATTTGAATTTATGTATGGCTACAAACTGGGTTATATTACCTGGGCTATTCCAAGAGTTTATGCGTCTGTCTTTTTCAATTGTTTCCATGAACTCATGAGGCCTTCCTGCCCCTAATCTCACTTCTCATTCCATCCTTAATCAAGAGATCTCTGCCAGAATCTTCCACCCCATTCCGTGACCTAATCATTGTAATCAAGTTACCCCTTTTCGACCTTTCAACACTGGCAAGTCCAATTTTTTTTTTTTTTTTTTTTTTTTTTTTTAATCTCTCCTGGTATGGTTTATCATCCATGATGGGAACCAATTTGGTTGTTGCTCTTTGTACCCCTTCAATCTTGCTTACACCTTTGACTCCTTGTGTGGATCATACCTATATAGTCATATACCGAGAGCTTTTCCCCCATCATAAGGGAAGTAGTCAAGTCAGAGGCACGTACCTATTCCCACCCATTTCACTCCCTTCCACCACTCCACCCCTCCCATCTCAGCTCCTCATGGATGACGGGTCATCCCTGCATCTTCCAAATCCCTTGGGTCAAACGCAATGCAGAAAGAAACAGTATATCCACAGGATGGTCTCTTCATTTAACATTGTATTGCATTGTATTATATTATAGAATAAAATAAAGTAGTTCGCACTTATAAATACGGGTCCCAGAGATAAGAAATGTGTGAAGGAACAAGTCATACCGGGACTGATGACACATTAGGATAATCACTCGACTTGAGGATAAACTATGTTAAGAGATGTATAAGGAAGACGCAGAACTAAGAATGCCAAAATCAGAAGTTAGAATAGAATTAATTTCAAAGTATACCAAAGGTCAGATAAACTAATCAGAAATAAAGTATCATAGCTCATGTTACAATAAAAACAATGGTGACAAAGTAAAATGTAAAAAAGTCAGTTAAGAAGTAGAAAGAATAGAAGAACATATAAAAATGGTTAACTCAATGAGTCTACTTAATCGTAGGACAGACAGGAAGAGCCCAGAAAGAGAGGATCAAACAGAGAGTTAGGGTGTTGATCTAGGCCTACAGAAACTTGTAAACTAACTTGCATGTAAGTAAATTATATTTCTACAAGAACGTGTTTGAGTGTGGTTTACAATTGTGTTAGATTGTATTTACTCCGAGGTGTTTGAAAAACTTGTTATGTTGGAAATACACAGAAAACGAAACACAATATTTTATTTGCCACGCTACCTTTCCAACATTAATCAGCGACCCCTCCCCTCTCCGTCCCCTCATGCAGGAAAAGAGAAGACAGGGAGAAATCCCTCCTGGTTGGGTCAAAATATCATTCACACATAAGAACCCCTTACCCCCCATCCCCCATCCCTACCTTCCTTGCATAACAGCATCATGTATACACAGTTATTCTCCACTCATCTCTACCTCCTGCCATCTCTCTTCCTTGCTCTACAGGCATTCATCTCTTGCTCAGCGCCCCCTTTACACCATCCATCTCATCCTCGGTCGTCCTCTCAAGTTCACTCCCGCTACCTCTGCCTTCCATACCTCTTTTACCAACCTTTCATCACTCATTCTTTCCATGTGTCCAAACCATACCAATAATCTTTCATCATCTTTATCTACCATCTCTTTTTCCACCTCCGGTCTCTTCCATACCTCCTCGTTTTTCACTCTATCCAACCTAGTAATCCCTACCATACTTCTCAGAAATTTTGTCTCAAACACACTCAAAGTTTTTCTCTCTGCCTCTCTTAAATTCCAAGTCTCTGCTCCATACAGTAACATCAGAACAATCACCCCTTCAAAGTCTCCTCTTTGCATCCATTCCCAACCTATTTCTCATAACCCTTTTTTAACCCCCCAAGGTATTTACTTGTTTCTTTCAATCTTCAAATTACCTCCACCTCTACTCCCTTTTCTGCCACATGTGATCCGAAATATCTAAAGCTATCCACTTTCTCCAGCCTCTCTCCTTTTAGAATTTCTTCCCAATCACTACCACCCTCTACCCTCGTACATCTCATCACCTTAGTTTTACCCACATTTACCTTCACCATTCTTCTATCGATTACCTTCCCAAACTCTGTCACTATCTCCTTTAATTCTTCCTCTGATCCTGCTACAAGCTCAGTGTCGTTAGCAAACAGCAAGTGGCATATCTCCCACTTTTCTCCATTTTCTTTAACCATCACCAATCCCCTGCCAATTACCCTTGCATTTACCTCTCGCATCACCTCATCCATGTATAAATTGTACAGCCATGGTGACATGATACATCCCTGACGAAGTCCCACTTTTGCCTCAAACCACTCACTTCATCTCTAATTCTACCATGGGCTCTACTATTCTCGTAAAAGCTCTTGACTGCCATTAACAGCTTTTCCACACTTCCATATATCTGCAAAAGCTCCCACAGTGCCTTCATACCTATCCCGTCATAAGCCTTTTCCAAATACATAAAGCCTTCTCCCCCCAAAAATTCTTAACTTTTCCTAAAGGATTCTTACATATCTGCCTTACCACAAAATTCTGATCCACGCAACCCCTACCTGTCTTAAACCCACACTGTTCCTCACCAATTACTCCCTCTGTACTTCTCCTAATCCTCTAAATCAAAACCCTCTCATAAGCCTTTCCAACTACACTCAACAAACTGATCTCTCTGAAACTACTACACTCACATTTGTCCCTTTTTCCCTTGTAAAGTGGAAATATACAGGCACTCCTCCAGTCCTCTGGCTCTTTACCCTCCCGTAGACACGCACTGAACAACCTCACCAGCTAGTCCACTATTACTGTACATCCTTTCTTCAGACACTCTGCATGATGCCCATCTAACTCAGGTGCCTTACCTATTCTCATGATTTTCAGAGCTATTTGCACCTCATCTTTCCTTATTTCTTCTCCATTTACCTCTTCCAACACTGTCGTTTTTTTAGCGCCTCTCACTGCTGCCACCAATTCCTCTCTATCCTCCTCCACATTCAACAGCTCTCTAAGATATTTCTCTCATCTTCCCCTTACCAACTTCTCTTCCGTTAAGATCTGTCCATCTGCAACGTTTACATTTTCTTCTCTACTTGACACACCTCCCCTTCCTCTTTCGATTTCCTCCCCCATTTTGTAACCCCTTTTTGCCTATTTTATCTTTTGTTTTGCTTCTCTTCTTTTATCTTTATACCCCTCATATTTATCTCTCATCTTACTTTGCAACCAGTCCCTGAAAGCTCGCTTCTTCTCTTCTACTACTTTTTTCACTGATGCATATTTTAGTCCTGGGTGGATTATGGTCTTAATGAAATTTTCCAATATCTCCTCACACATGTCGTAAAAAGCCACATTAATGTTCTGCAGCAGTCTATATTTCTTTTCTGATATGTTTGTCAGATGGCAGGTTGTCTCTTATTGACAGCGCGCGTGTATGTGTGTGTGCGTGTGTGTGTGTGCGGTGTGTGTGCGTGTGTGTGTGCGTGTGTGTGTGTGTGTGTGTGTGTGTGTATGTGTGTGTGTGCGCGCGTGTTTGTGTGTCTGTGTCTGTGTGCGTGCGTGTGTGTGCGCGCGTTCCTTTATCCCGTTAGCTCCTAAAAGTGGTTCTTCTTGATGAATAGAATATCTTGGCGTAAATCTCAGACACTTTGGTTCGCAACAATTCCACATCTGGCATGGGGAGGTCACGTCCTCGAAGATTTTACTCACTCGAGGAAGGTTAGGGTGGAAATGGGTTGAACGTGGGTGGGGGGACCTTTTTGTCACCGTAGCAATGGAACCTAATTAATTTATTTGACAGGGGCTATTATACATTTTATTCGGCCTAACGCGAAGCAATCCCTATCCTAAAGGCAGGATGACGTGCTGAGTAGGACAAAAGGCCTCAACTCACCTCTCCTGATAAAGGACACGGCGTCGTCGCTCTGGACGTAGGTGCTGACGGCAGGACGAGTGCTTTGCGTCATCGAGCAGTCGTAGAGGCCGGAAGAAGAGTTGCTGGGACGGACGGTGACCGCCTTGCACGACGGGTCGACCCAACATGCGTTGCGACACTCCACTGGGGAAGAAGGTCAGGGGGATGGGGGAGTGAGAAAAGGCCAGAGTGGGTGAGTGACAGGGGATGAAGATGAATGAATGTGAACGAGTGAGTGTGTGAGAATGTGTACACAGAGTAATAGTAATTATGGGTAATAATGGTAATCATGATCAAGAACAATAATGGGAGATGTTATAAAGCATGAAGTAGGGGAAGGTAATCATAATGAGAGTATCCCGTAGGCTGGGTAAAACCGCCAGGGGTTAACCAGAATAGATATTGCAAATGTACCAAAAGAAGTGGGGCATTGTACGTGAGTACACATGTGTACATGGGGCTGTACAAAGTGTGCTCATGTGCCCCTCGTCGTAGTGCGTTGAGCTTCTCGCTCGCGTCGTATGCATGCCTGGGTTGGAACCCCCAACTGTAACCGGTGACTTCCACAACGCCTAGCAAAAAAAAAAAAAAAAAAAAAAAAAAAAAAAAAAATGGGGGTGGGGGTTTCTACAATGATATTCGGCGATTACGTCAACGACAAACAGACAGACGGGTAGACAGACAATCGCAAGCGCTATATTCGACTGTCTTAGTTGACTCTCTTGAAGGAGATCAGGTCGAGAAAGCCTCGAATTATGGATTTCGCGAATGTAGAAAAAAAATTTACTCCCGGAACACTGCAGCAGTAATAGTTATGTTAATAAAGATGGTAATGATGAAATCATAAAGTGAAAATTGTGAGCACAATATCTGTAATCACGACTGATATTTGAGGAAAATACTGCTGCTGATGGTGGTCATCGCAATAGTAATATAAGTAACAAAGTAACATCTGAACGTATTAGGACTAATAATAGTAACAGTGATAGGAGTAGAAACGGTAGTAACAGTATAATTCATGCAATCACAGTAATTATGGATTTATCACTAATAATAAGTGTACAAGTGTGGGGAGATTTCGGGAGATTTGACCGCGGTGGATGGAGAAAACAAACATTAACATTAGTTGAGAAAAAATTGTTGATAACGGCCGTAATCTATTTTGTTTTTGTGGCACGCACAGTATGGGCTCTCATCCGGGAAGGTAACAGGTGTCGATCACGAGTCCTTCACGAGATCCAAAATTGTGATAAACGGCACAAACCACGGTGGGTCGTGTGATGGAGGAAGAGAAGGAGAAGGAAGACGAAGAGGAGGTAGTGATGGAGAGACGAGGAAAATGAAAAGGAAGAGGAGGACGAAGATAAACAAGAAGAGGAGGAGAAGGAAGAAGAGGAGGAGGTAGAGGTGGAGAAACGAGGGAAGTAAAAAAGAAGAAGAGGATGAATATGAACAAGAGGAGGAGGAGGAGGACGAGAGGATACTTGCCATCCTTTTGGGAGAGACCCCCCCACAAAAAAAAAAAAAAAAAAGAGAGAGAGAGAGAGAGAGAAAGAAAATGCGAGTGAAGAACTACCACAGGGATGGGGGAAAATGTTAGTAGTGACGTCACCATGTGTGTCACCATGACCTCAAACTGACCTCTGCTCGACCTGTCAGTGACGACGTAGGAGCTGCTCGGCATCTCGAACCCGACCACCGTCTCGAAGTCTCTTGAGCAGGTGGTGGCGCCGACGACAATCATCATCGAACTCGGCGGCTGGAGAGGGACGAGGAGGAAGAAGAGGAGGAGGAGGAGGGACATGGGATGACCTGCCTCCCACGGGAGGGTCCAGGATCGTACCATGGGCATTTCTGGATTCACTTGGGACCTAATAGAATTAAATTATTTTAGTACACAGTTCTTCTTTTGGATGAGAATAATGGTCTGATGTTGGATGAGATCGGTGCTGGTGCATGTGTGTAGTTGTGACCTCGAAAGGTTAGGTGAAATTTTATGTTAACTGAGGGAAGAGGTTTGAGGAGAAATGCTTGAGAAATGTTAGGAATACTTTTTTCTATTATTTATTTGTTTATCTATATCTATTAGGTTATCTATATTTATTCATATGTTTATTTACTTATTTATTTATCTATATATTTATTTCATAAAAAAGTAAATTTGGTTATGTTTGGCAAAATATTATACCGTGCCATATTCATAGTACCATTTCCCTGTGGCCCAATTTAGGCAGCGACCTGATAATAACTAAGGAAACCCATTTTGATTTTTAAGGGTTTTTGTTTTTTTAATTAATTTTTTCAATGAAACCCATATAAAATTGTCTCGTCATAAGCTTTCTATTGATATATAATATTCTATGATTATGACTTTTTTCTGTGTTCTACAATTGCTCAAATTTAACCTTAAATATCTCAAAACTACAATAATGGTATGGTGGCCCCTATTGCACGAGGCTCTTCATGTATCCTCCTCTTGTTCCTTCCTCCAATACTATCTCGTCGTATGCATAATTGTTTAGTTTCTTTTATGTGAAGAGGTAGCCGTGAAAACTTTGATACAAATATTTGTCGAATTATTCAAATTCAACTTGCTGGAGTGAAGGAGAGAATATCTTGTTTTATCTCCTTAGGCTACTGACGAGGAGACAAGTGGAAATGAAACAAAATACATTTTAGGCGCCACACAAGACTTACGAGAGGGTAGACAGGAAGGCACTGTGGGAGGTACTGCAGATATATGGGATAAGGGGAAAGCTGTTAGGAGCAGTAGAGAGTAGTAGAGCTTGTTTTAGGATTAGAAATGGAGAAAGTGAATGGTTTGAGGTAAAGGTGGGACTTCGTCAGGGATGTGTTTTGTCGCCCAGGCTGTTCAATCTATACATGGATGGGGTGGTGCGAGAGGTGAATGCAAGGGTGGTGGGTCAGGGGTTGGAGATGGTTAAAGAAAATGGAGAAAAGTGGGAAATAAGCCAGTTGTTGTTTGCTGACGACACTACGCTTGTAGCAGGATCAGAGGAGGGATTGAGGAAGTTAGTGACAGAGTTTGAGAAGGTGTGTGAAAGAAGGAAGCTGAAGATAAATGTGGGCAAAAGTAAGGTGATGAGATGTACAAGGGGAGAGAGTGACAGCAGGCTGTAAGTGAGCATTAAGGGAGATAGATTTGAGGAAGTGGATAGATTTAGATACTTGGGTGCGAATGTGGCAGGAAAGGGAGTGGGGGTGGAAGTAGAATGTAGATTGAGAGAAGCGAGTAAATGCCTTGGGGGATTAAAAAGTGTAATGAGAAATAGACATCTGGGAATGTATACTAAGAGAAGGTTATATGAAAGAATGATTGTGCCGAGAGCACTGTATGGGGCAGAAACATGGAACATGAGAGAGGAAGAGAGGAGGAGTTTGAATGTGTTTGAGATGAAATGTCTGAGAAGTATGATAGGGGTTACTAGGCTAGATAGAGTGAGAAATGAGGAGGTGAGGAGGACAACAGGGGCTGAAAGGGAATTGATTACTTGAACTGAGTGGTAGGGTAGTGAGTTTAAACGCCAAGAATCCGTTGAAGTTTTATTTCTGACGTTTCGTCCAACTAGGACTTCTTCCTAGTTGGACGAAACGTCAGAAATAAAACTTCAACGGATTCTTGGCGTTTAAACTCACCACCCAACCACTCATTCTGTCTTCACACCTCAACATTACTTGAACTACGTCATTGCCATTAGCGAATAAATTTATCGTTGAAATGCTGAAATATCAGGTGTACGGATCGCATGTATTGTCGTTATCGCGTTCCGCCCACAAATCATAGCAAATTCCACACCTTTGCGTGACAACATAGAAGCAAACTCGATTCATATCTTAAAAATCCGGGCACGAAGCTTCGAGACGGCTGGAGTTGATTATTTGAGAAATAACACTGCAACTCTACTTTACAATATTTGCAATGCGAAACTAATAAAGATTTCGTTTAAATGTTTACATGTCCGCTGATAATCTCAGCATAAGTCGTGGGAATCAGGAACTCTTGTTGTGGTCACACGCATGGGCGGGACAGATAGACTACGACAAAACGTAACTACAAAATACCGCCAAAATGTGATACGAATTAATGGAACTGATTTTATTTGGCCCCTCTGGTTTTTGTCTGATAAAACGCAACAAGATAACAAAGAAAAAGGTATCGGCAAAGGCTTGGAAGCTCAGAAAAAAGTAAATATTTGTATTCTAATACTATTCCTGAAATACGACAATTGACTAAATTTTGATAGATCCTATTATTGACTCGACATAGAACGTTGCTGTACCTTATATTCTCTTAAAATGAAAATACTATTTCCGAGTTATAGATCACTGAGGTATGTGTCCTTGTACTTTGCATTTTATCGAGGATCGACAGCGCTAAACGCTATCTAATTCCATATACTTGCAATATAACTATCGAAACCCTTAAAGGGAAGGATTGAGCCGTGTGCATTCGTCACACCAAGACCTAACGGTCCTTGTACAAAGGTATAATAGACAATTTATTGTACAGTGGACTTTGATTAGGCCCACTAACCATCCCGACATGTAATCCTACACCGGTACAAGTATTTTCGCTTGTCATCTTGACAAGTAGATGCCATGGGACCTCTGTATTGAAGAGGTGTAATCTATTCCATTGTCTTGTACACATCTTGACTGAAACTTTTTGTCCTTACTTTATTTGTAAATAGTTATGTTTTTTATATCCTGTTCTCTTACTTGTAAGGACATTAGACTCAGAAATTTGCCTTACGAAGAGAGGCTTAGGTACCTTACACTCTCTGGAAAGACGCAGAGTGCGGGGTGATCTAATAGAGGTGTTCAAGTGGATCAAAGGCTTTAACAAGGGTGATGCAAACAAGGTCATCATATTAAAACAACAAGGCAGGACTCGCAGTAATGGTTATAAACTGGACAAATTTAGATTTAAAAAGGAAATAGGCAAGAATTGGTTTACTAATAGGGTGGTCGACAAATCGAATAAACTTAGTAACCATGTAGTAAACGCTGAAACTATCAGTTGTTTTAAGAAATGATTAGACAACTTTATGGATAGGGATGACAGGTGGTGATGGATACGGAGCTGCCTAGTGTAGGCCTTATGGTCTCTTGCAGTCTCCTTCATTCTTATGTTATGTTCTTATGTTCTTATATACACGGCCCGCGGGGCATACGTTGGTTGTCTTTAATTTTTGTGTATTCACTATATTGTATTGAACTTAAAATTATACGAACATTCAGTTATCTGGCCCGCTGTGAAAAAAAAAGTTTGGTGACCCCTGATATACATTACATGCACATGTACCTATACATGATTTATATGTATTTAGCAATTGTTATAAAATACTTGATGAGCAATGAGGGGGTGAATGCAAACTAGCAGACAAAGGAGTGTGCCAGCATATCTTATCACTTTCTAAATAACACTCAGAATTTGTGAAATAATATAGATGTGCTGTTATATAAGGTAATTACGGTATTGAGACTCTCTTAACTTATGCGATGCTGTTGGAAGGGGAGAAAAAAAATAGATAACAGAAAGACACAAATGAAACTGAAATGGACTGGAATGACTTGTAATAGAGTAGAAGCTTTCTAGATGAATAGAAAAACAGTCTCTAGTAAATGGACTTACCCCAAACGCAGTGCGTCCTAGAAGATTTCGGCCTAGTTCGGTTCGGTGCGGCTCCCCCAGCGGATCCACGGCGACTGACTCAAGGGTCCGCGCCGCTGGTTCGGGGTCGGGCGTGGGTCTCGTTAATCGTCGACGCCAATAGATGCCTCCATGATAGAGATGACAGATTGTAACAGGCGTGAAACGTTGTTACCAAGCGGCGAATCACGGTAGACTATGTCTTTTTTTTTTTTTTTTTTTTTTCTATGAATTTCCTTTTAATTTTTCCCTTTCATTTTCTTCTTTTCCTTCTTTTCTTTCTTTCTTTTTGTTTGTTTCTTTGTCCTCTAGATTATTTATCTTCCTTTCATAAGGAAGACAGAGTATAATTGTAATTGTGATAATTATAGTTATAATAATTACAAATATGATAATTATAATTATAATTATGACTATAATTATAATTATAATTATAATAATGATTATAATTATAATTATAGATATTATTGTAATTATAGATTTTCTGCGAGGCTGATGTCTTAGGGGTTATTGAAGTATTACATAAGAACATAAGAATAAAGGAGACTGCAGGAGACCATAAGGCCTATACTAGGCAGTGCAGTGTCCATTACCACCTGTCATCGCCATCCATAAAGTTGTCTAACCGTTTCTTAAAACAACTGACAGTTTCAGTGCTCACTACATGGTTACTAAGTCTAATTCGTTGACCACCCTATTAGAAAACCAATTCTTGTCTATTTCCTTCTTAAATCTAAATTTGTCTAGCTTAAATTCATTACTGCGAGTCCTGCCCTGTTGTCTTAATATGATGACTTTGTGTGCATCACCTTTGTTAAAGCCTTTCATCCACTATTAGATCACCCCGCACTCTGCGTCTTTCCAGAGAGTTAAGATGCCTAAGGCTCCCTTCGTAAGGTAAAATTCTGAGCCCATGTATTATTTTAGTCATTCTCCTCTGTACTGATTCTAGTGGATTGATGTCCATTCTATAAGACGGAGACCAAAACTGTACAGCATAGTCAAGGATGGGTCTAACTAACGCTAGAGTTTGATAATTACCTCTACACTTCTATTCGTAACTGTCCTAGCAATGAAACCTAATGGTATGTTAGCTCTATTCGTGGCGGTAATGCACTGTTTCCTGGATTTAAGGTCAGGACTCACTAGAACTTCCAAGTCTCTCTGGCACTCAGTTTTCTCTAAAAGCGTGTTATCTAAGCTGTATCTATTTTCGGGGTTGTGTAGCCCTACGTTTAACACGCTGCACTTTGAGATATTGAAGTTCATTTGCCAATTCACTGGCCATGTGAACCCGGAGGATATTGACAGTGTCAGGTGTCTAGATGAAAAGTATAGTTAAGTCAGGTGCAAGGGCAACGTTATTAGTGCAGTTCGGGGTCTAGACCAAGGTCGGGTCACAGAGGAAGGTATACAATCCCCAGGTCATGTCATATACAAGCTTGAGGTTAATAGCAGGGTCAGTGGTCTAGATGAAATATACAGTAACGTAACTGCTATGATTTTGTGTGCGCAAAGTAAATCTATTCCCCGATCTTCATTGGGGGTGAGGGAAGTAGGTTAACTATCATCAGCATTAGTAAGGAAAAAGTCAAACAGATTGATACACTTAAAACTACAAAATCCATGGTTTCAGACAAAAACTTTCCGAAAGTGCTTGAAGAAAGTAAATTTGAAATCTGTGAGCAGTTAACGGAAATATTTAGTGAGTCGGTAGACACTGGATTTGTGCATAATTCTTGGGGGCAGGCAAACGTTGTTCCTGTTTTCAAAAAGGATGATAAATAATCTCTGCACAACTACAGGCCAATCGGTTTGACGTCTGTTATTGGTAAAATGCTAGAATCAATAATTGTTAATAAAATCAGAGGTCACATCGAGATACAATTTGATTCATGACTCACAACATGGGTTCACCTAGGGTAGGTCATGTGTAACTAGTCTTCTATTTTCTTTACACTGATGCCTACAAGGCGTCATGTAACAATGATAGTTACGATGTTATTTACCTTGACTTTAGCAAAGCGTTCAACAAGGTGCCCCACCAGAATCTACTAAGTAAAGTCAAAGCACATGGTATAGGAGGAAAAGTGTTAGAATAGGTTAGAGCATGGGTAAGTGACAGAAAACATCGGGTCACAATTAATGGAGTAAAATCTAAAAGGGAGAGTGTTACTAGTGGAGTTCCCAGGGCTCGGTATTGGGTTCGGTATTATTGTTCATTATGCATATGAGCGACTTGGACAATGGGATTGTTAGTGATGTTGGTAAGTTTGCGGACGTCACTAAAATAGGACGCCAAACCAGGTCGGAAGACGCCGGAATACTGCAGGAAGATGAAAATGGCGAATGAATATTGATATCTCAAAATGCATTGTGTTAAACGTTAGGTTTACAGAACAGAGAAAATGTAGCTTAAATAAAAAAAAAATTAGAGAGAGAGAGAGAGAGAGAGAGAGAGAGAGAGAGAGAGAGAGAGAGAGAGAGAGAGAGAGAGAGAGAGAGAGAGAGAGAGAGAGAGAGAGAGAGAGAGAGAGAGAGAGAACTGGGGGCGAGAGAGACTTGGGAGTGCTGGTGAATCCTGACCTTAAATCCAGGAAACAGTGCTTTGGCGCCATGAATAGAACTAACAGAGTATTAGGATTCATTACTAGGATGATTGCGAATAAAAGTCTAGAGGTAGTTATCAAACTATATCTGACGTTCGTTAGACCCATCCTTGACTATGCGGTAGATTTTTGGTCTCCGTCTTATAGACTGGATATAAATTCACTAGAGTCAGTACAGAGGAGAATGGCCAAGATTATATTTGGGCTCAGCAATCTTGATTTACACTCTAGAAAGACGCAGAGTGCGGATTGATCTAATAGAGATATTCAAATGGATCGCAGCGGAGGCGAGGACTGACGTCATATTTTTCTGGTGTTTGATCAAACATTTTGGTGTTTTATGATTTTTTGTTTTATTTGACCAAATGACAAGACATCTTGTCATCGGAGTTGAAATGGGATAAGGCAACAGGACAGGACTTACAGTAATGGAATTAAATTGGACAAATTTAGATTAAAAAAGGAAATAGGCAAAAACTAGTTTACCAAAGGAATGGGTCAAATAATGGAATAGACTGAGTAACCATGTAGTGAGCTTTGAAACTGTCGGTTGTTTTATGAGACGGTTAGATAGCTCATGGATGTGGATGATAGGTAGTAATGGACATGGAAGTGCTTAGTGTAGACCTGATGGTCTTTTGGGGTCTCCTTCGTCCTTATGTTTCTTATATCCTTATCTACCGCCACTCCAAATAAGGATCTTTATGCCCCACCCTGTACAATGAGGTGGCTGAGTGGTGTCGAGTGGGATCGAGCACAGAACTGTGTACCTATCATTTTCTTATGATCTTCTAAGACTTACTTACCTTACCGTCCGTGCCATATCCTCTTGGACTTCGGCAACCATGGAGCGCCACCGTTCACGGTCCCTAGTTTACTTGTAACATCTGTGCTGGTTTTGAGTTGTTTTCCCGTCGCCCTCATCAGCCCGTCCATATACTTTCTCCCTCTGCTTTCCTCTTGCTCTCCTTCCCTCCACCATTCCCGTCATCACCACCTCTTCC